>NC_056725.1:1655981103-1656125363 GCF_019279795.1 Protopterus annectens | reverse complement strand
ATTTTTTTAAAATTTTTAAAATAGTCCATTTTTTTTTTTAAAAAAAATTGAGTTTTTGTTCTGCATTTTTTTTTTTTTTCATTGAATTTGGGGTAAATTTACTTTTTCCTTAAATTTAGTCCCCTTTTCTGAAAAAATTTTGTAATATTCTATATGAAAATTTTTAAAGCTAAATAAGGGCCTTGGGTTTTTAAAAATTATCTTATTTTTTGATTTTTCTTTAATAGTGTTAAAAAAGACCTTTATTTTATTTTTTTACTTAAAAGTGTTATTTGTGTCTGCATTTTGTTTATTTTTCATTATTATTTTGGTTAAAGTCTTGCCTAGGGTTTTTCCCAAAGTTTTCCCTTTTCTGAAAAAATTTTGTAAAATTTCATCTTGAATCAAAATTTATTTAAAAATTGCAAAAAATTTATTATCTGATTTTTTTTTTTTTTTTTCTTGAAATTTTTAAAAAATTTTTCAACTGATTTGTTACAAAACGGTTATTGTGTTCTGCATTTTGGTTTATTTTTTCATTATTATTTAAATAGTCTTGCCTAATGCTTTTGTCCTTAAATTTAGTCCCCATTCTGAAATTTTTCTCTAATATTGATATTTAGTGAAAAATTTAACAAAGGGTGTCCTTAAGTTTATTTTTCTGATTTTTTCTTTTTGATTTATTGTTTAATTGAATGTTGTGTTAAAAACTGTGCTGCATTTATCTTCTTATTTGTTCACTGAAAACTGCAGTTCTCTTTGTGTTTGCAGTTGGTTTATTCTTCTCACTTCATTGATATTCGGTGTAGAAGTCTTAGCCTAGAGGGCTTTTCTGTACCTTAAAGTCTTAGTCCATTGTCTCTGAAATTATTTCTGCTGAATAGTTGCATACAAGAGCTGCAACAACTTTATTACAAGCTAAGTACTAACTTGCAGTGGTATAAGATAGTACTGCATTTTTTTCTGTTTTATTGTTTCATTGAATATTGTGTTAAAAACAGTACTGCATTTATCTGCTTATTTGTTCACTGAAAAATGCAGTTCTCTCTGTGTCTGCAGTTAGTTGGTTTATTCTTCTCACTTCATTGATATTCAATGTAGAAGTCTTAGCCTAGAGGGCTTTTCTGTACCTTAAAGTCTTAGTCCCTTATCTCTGAAATTATTTCTGCTGAATAGTTGCATACTTGAGCTGCAACAACTTTATTACAAGCTGAAATAAGTACAAACTTGCAGTGTTATAAGATAGTACTGCATTTTGTTCTGTTTTATTGTTTCATTGAATATTGTGTTAAAAATAGTACTGCAGAAAAGCCCTCTAGGCTAAGACTTCTACATCGAATATCAATTTGGTGTAGAAGTCTTAGCCTAGAGGGCTTCTCTGTGCCTTAAAGTCTTAGTCCCTTATCTCTGAAATTATTTCTGCTGAATAGTTGCATACTTGAGCTGCAACAACTTTATTACAAGCAGAGATAAGTGCAAACTTGAAGTGTTACAGATAGTTCTGCATTTTTTCTGTTTTTATTATTTCATTGAATAATTTTAAAAATAGTACTGCATTTATCTGCTAATTTGTTCACTGAAAATTGTAGTTCTCTCTATGTCTGCTGTTACTTGGTTTATTCTTCTCACTTCATTGGTATTTGCTGTAGAAGTCTTAGCCTAGAAGGCTTCTCTATGCCTTAATGTCTTAGTCCCTTATCTCTGAAATTATTTCTGCTAAATCGTTGCATTCTTGAGCTACAACAACTTTATTACAAGCTAAGTACTAACTTGCAGTGTTATAAGATAGTACTGCATTCTTTTCTGTTTTATTGTTTCATTGAATATTTTGTTAAAAACAGTACTGTATGTATGTGCTTATTTATTCACTGAAAAATGCAGTTTTCCCTGTGTCTGCAATTAGTTGGTTTATTCTTCTCACTTCATAGTTATTTGGTGTAGAAGTCTTAGACTAGAGGGCTTCTCTTTGCCTTAAAGTCTTAGTCCTTTATCTTTGAAATTGTTTCTTCTGAATAGTTGCATACTTGAGCTGCAACAACTGTATTACAAGCTGAGATAAGTACAAACTTGATGTGTTACAAGAAAGTACTGCTTTTTTCTGTTTTTGTTTAATTTAATATTGTGTTAAAAATAGTACTGCATTTATCTGCTTATTTGTTTACTGAAAATTACAGTTCTCTCTGTGTCTGCATTTAGTCGGTTTATTCTTCTCACTTCATTAATAGTCGCTGTAGATGTCTTAGCCTAGAGGGCTTCTCTGTGCCTTAAAGTCATAGACCTTTATCTTTGAAATTATTTCTGCTGAATAGTTGCATACTTTAGCTGCAACAACTTTATCACAAGCTGAGATTAGTACAAACTTGCAGTGTTATAAGATAGTACTGCATTTAGTTCTTTTTTATTGTTTCATTGAATATTGTGTTGTTATTTCCCTGGAACGCTAATTCCACCTAATACGCGGCTTCTCAGTGCTTCTGTTGCTCACTAGTGATATCTGCATTGCTTACTGTACTTATTTCCCTGTTTCACTTGAAAGAAAGTTACTGTTTGTCGTTTTTGCATTTAAGTTACCTGTAACACATTGCACTTAAGTTACCTGGCACTTGCTCACTAAAGCAATTATATAAGTCAGCACTAAAAATTAAAAGCACTACACCCTCACTCCCCACTGGCCCTGGTTTTCAATTATTAAGGAATTTCCAATATTATTCTATCATGTCCAAAGGTCAGTTGTCAATCTCCTCTCCGGTTCAGCTGGTGAATCTGGGAATCTTGAGGCAATGTTACAACTGCCTCATGTACACAGACAACCCTCTCCTCCTCCCAACAAATTCCAACACATGTGAGAGATGCAACCATATAGCCAAACTGGAGGCTAAGCTCTCAACTCAGTACTGGCATAACCAGTCAGGAGGAGAAGGAAACCATACTCACTACAATTCCAGTCTCACATAGACCTACCACGACAGCAAACCAAACACATAATCACACAAAACATACTGAGGCTCTAAATAAAGATCTGCCAAAGCAGCAGAGACCTCCAAAGCAGACACCCAAGCAGCCGCTACCCCCAAAACAAAACACGTGCAACACATATCTCACAAAGCCAGTGTGCCAAACAGTCACAGCCCTTAAGACTAAACAACACACCTGATACACTTGTAATAGGTGACTCTATCATCAGGCACACTGACGTCCCTCACCAGGCTGAACAAGGAGAGGGTCACGGTGAGCAGCCTGTCGGGTGCTAGGATCCACCACATAACACAAGCACTCAGGTCACTCCAAGGCAAGTACAAATATGACTCAGTCATTGTCCATGCTGGTGTGAATGACCTGAGACGTACCTCCCTGGACTACATGAAAGAGACATAAAGGAGCTCTCTGAGCATGTAGCCCAGGCTGGTATGACCCTGACCTTGAGTAGCATCTTACCCTCACCAAGAATGATGCCACAATATGAAGACAAGATGATCAATTTCAACAAATGGCTTAAGTACTGGTGTCATTCAAAGGGGATCCAATGCCTGTCAGCTTGGGATGATATGCTAGACAAGCCACGATGCTTCGCTAGGGACGGCTTGCACCTGTCACCCCTGGGCTTTCGGATATTGGCAAAGGCTCTTGTTACCCCCATAGTGCCTTTTTTAGGCAAGGCTCAAAAGACAAACCCACCTCCATAGGTATCACAAGGGATAAGAAACTAAGAGTAATGCTGCTCAACGCCAGAAGTCTAAACCTCAAGATGCATGCACTCGAAACTCTCCTTAGCATGGAGAACATCGATATCTGTGCAGTAACAGAAACCTGGTTCAGGTCTCCCGAGAGCACCCCAGCACTACCAGTTTATACCTCATACCATGCTTTTCGCCCCAAAACTTGGACCGAACCACAAAAAGGGGAGTATCGATATTCATCAAAGATACCCACACCTCCAGGTTGGTGGCAAAGCACGAAGCATCAGAGACTATCCATGTGCAACTAACAGTGGGTAAAACTGCCTTCCAATTTATAGCCTGCTACAGACCACCCTCCCAAATCCAGGAACCCCACTCGGCCTTCCTGAGAACACTGGAAAATATGAAGGTCTCTCCAAACACCATTATATTGGGCGACTTCAACTACCCAAACATAGACTGGGAGCATTACTCTAGCTCCAACACCCTAGCCCAAAGGTTCCTAGAATTTATAAACTCAAATGCTATGGAACAACTTGTTACCACTCCCACAAGAGGGGAAAACATACTGGACCTGATCATCACCAACATGGGGACTCTATGCTCCAGACCAGAGGTGTATCCCTCACTGGTAAGATCAGACCATAAACTAATCTCACTGGATATTCACATCCCGACCCCACCCCCTGCCCAGAAAACCACAGTGAAAAACTTCTCTAAAGCAAATTTTACACTCCTCAAAACTGAGGTGGAATCCTTCAAAGCCCCCGGGCCTGTGGAAAATACGGCCCAGACTGCAGAATCCTTTATAAACGCATTCTATGAAAACCTTCAGGATTGCATGGATCATGCGATCCCAAATAAAACCAAGACCCAATCCTCCAAAGGCAGACATCCTGTCTGGTGGACCCCAGCCATAAACAAACTATACAATAGAAGGAGGAAGCTACTAAATGATAAAGCAAAATCCCAAAAAGGGAAGGCATCACTGATCAGTATTAGCAAAAAACTACGGGCACACATAAAATTGTCTAAGGCCAGCTTCGAGAGAAAAATTGCACAGGACACTAAGGATAATCACAAGGCTTTCTTTAGTTATGTTAGGAACCTGGGTGGTAATTCCCAGATATGCTCAGAATTAGTCCAAAATGACAAAAATACACCGAACCCACAGACATTGCCAACATCCTAGCTGACAGGTTCAGCGCAAACTCCCCACCAAAAGGGCAAATATCTATCCCAGCAGAGTGCTGCCCCTGACATCTCAGATGCTCAGGTAAGAGCCGCCTCTCCAAAGCAAAAAACACAGCATCAATGGGACCAGATGGTGTCCCGGGCTGCGTCCTACATGAACTCAAAGAAGAGCTAAACCCAAACATAAAACTACTGTTCAATCTCAGCCTTACTACAGGATATGTGCCCAAAGAGTGGCGTACAGCAACAGTGGTCCCTGTCCATAAAGGTGGTGCCTCAACGGATCCTGGAAACTATCGCCCCATAAGCCTGACTAGCTTGGTCTGCAAAGCTATGGATGGATCATCATGGATCTCATTAATAAAGATATTGGGGACCTACAAACACTGGATCCTACCCAGTTCGGCTTTGTTAAAGGCAGATCCTGCCTCTTAAACCTGGTTGATTTCTTTGAAACAGTCACCAAGGCCATTGACGAGGGGAAGGTGGCCCACACAGCCTACCTGGACCTCGCAAAAGCCTTCGATACAATACCCCACTCGGGCATTATAGATAAGCTCACCAGCTTAAATATAAACCCCTATGTCACTAGATGGATTGCAAACTGGCTCAAGGACAGAACCCACATGGTTAGAATTGCTGGAGCCATGTCAGACTCCAAACCAGTTACAAGTGGTGTCCCACAAGGCTCAGTCCTGGGACCTCTCTTGTTCGGTATATATTTCTCGGAGGTACAGGCCAACACGGAAGGACTGTGGCTGACCAAGTTCGCAGATGACTGCAAACTGGGTACCATAATCGACTCTCCAGCCGACACAAGCATCCTCCAAAAGGGCCTCATAGAAACAGACAACTGGTGCCAGTGCCATGGCCTCAAGCTAAATGCCAAAAAGTGTATAGTCATCCCCTTTGGCAAAAACAAAGTGCCCACAAATTACCACATAGATGGAAATACATTAAGTACAGAAGAAGTAATTAGGGACCTGGGGACCCAAGTTGATAGCAATCTCTCATTTGACAACCACGTGGCCAAAGTGGTTAGAAAAACATTTTATATAGCCCACCTAATCATGAAGGGATTCACATCTAGATCAAGGAGGTCATCGTGCCTCTTTACTCATCCCTCATCAGGCCCATAATTGAGTACAATGCCCCTTTTGGGATGTACCTTACCAGACACCTGCAGCAACTGGAAAGACCCCAAAAGTACCTCACCAAGAGGATCAAAGGGCTCAAACAGATGCCATATGCTGCCCGGTTAAAGAAACTCCAGCTCTACTCAGTGGCATACCGCCTGTTCAGAGGCGATCTGTGCCTGACGATAAAAGCCATGTCCAACCCGAATTAATGGACATGCTGCACCTCAGAAAATCCAAATCCCATCGAGCCACGCTCGAGAGACTTGAACCTCAGCACTGAAATAAATAGGACATGCTGGAGGGACAGATTCATAACCCAGAGGCTCCCTTCACTCTGGAAGAAAATCCCAGTCCAGGTTAGGCAGAGTCCCTCATTGACTCTCTTCAAGAGGAATCTTGATGAGTGGATGGGAGATCGTAGGTTTACCCCGGGTATCACTTCTGTGTCACTGTTAGATAGAGGCACAGTATACTAACCTCGAAAAAGGGCATAGCAAAATAGATTTAAAATGGGTGGCGAAAGCCAAAGACATTCTGGCTAGGCCTAGTATGAACCTATGAACCTATGAACCTATGAACCTAAAAATAGTACTGCATTTATCTTCTTATTTGTTCACTGAAAATTGTAGTTCTCTATATGTCTGCAGTTAGTTGGTTTATTCTTTTCACTTCATTGATAGTTGTGCAGAAGTCTTAGCCTAGAGGCCTTCTCTGTGCCTTAAAGTCTTAGTCCCTTATCTCTGAAATTATTTCTGCTGAACAGTTGCATAATGGAGCTGCAACAATTTTATTACAAGCTGAGATAAGGTCAAACTTGCAGTGTTATAATACAGTACTGCATTATTCTTCTGTTTTATTGTTCCACTGAATATTGTGTTAAAATAATTTTACTGCATTTATGTGGTTTATTGTTCACTGAAAGTTGAAGTTCTCTCTGTGTCTGCAGTTAGTTGATTTATTCTTCTGACTTCATTGATATTCGGTGCAGAAGTCTTAGCCTAGAGGGCTTCTCCGTGAGTTAAATTCTTAGTCCCTTATCTCTGAAATTATTTATGCTGAATACTTGCATACTTGAGCTGCAACAAGTTTATTACAAGATGAGATAAGTACAAAATTCAAGTGTTATGAGACAGTACTGCATTTTTTTCTGTTTTTATTGTTTCATTGAATATTGTGTTAAAAATAGTACTGCATTTATCTGCTTATTTGTTCACAGAAAATTGCAGTTATATCTGTGTCTGCAGTCAGTTGGTTTATTCTTTTCACTTCATTGATATTCAGAGTAATAGTCTTAGCTTATAGGGCTTCTCTATGCCTTAATGTCTTAGTCCCTTATCTCTTAAATTATTTCTGCTGAATAGTTGCATAATGGAGCTGCAACAATTTTATTACAAGCTGAGATAAGGTCAAACTTGCAGTGTTATAATACAGTACTGCATTATTCTTCTGTTTTATTGTTCCACTGAATATTGTGTTAAAATAATTTTACTGCATTTATGTGGTTATTTGTTCACTGAAAGTTGAAGTTCTCTCTGTGTCTGCAGTTAGTTGATTTATTCTTCTCACTTCATTGATATTTGGTGTAGAAGTCTTAGCCTAGGGGCCTTCTCTGTGCCTTAAAGTCTTTGTCCCTTATCTCTGAAATTATTTCTGCTGAATAGTTGCATACTTGAACTGCAACAACTTTATTACAAGCTAAGTACAAAATTCAAGTGTTATGAGATAGTACTGCATTTTTTTCTGTTTTTATTGTTTCATTGAATATTGTGTTAAAAGTAGTACTGCCTTTATCTGTGTATTTGTTGACTGAAAATTGCAGTTATTTATGTGTCTGCAGTTAGTTGGTTTATTCTTCTCACTTCATTGATAATCATAGTAATAGTCTTAGCCTAGAGGGCTTCTCTGTGCCTTAATGTCTTAGTCCCTTATCTCTGAAATTATTTCTGCTGAATATTTGCATACTTGAGGTACAACAACTTTATTACAAGCAGAGATAAGTGCAAACTTGAAGTGTTATAAGATAGTACTGCATTTTTTTCTGTTTTTATTGTTTCATTGAATATTGCTAAAAATAGTACTGCATTTATTTGCTTATTTGTTCCCTGAAAATTGCAGTTCTCTCTGTGTCTGCAGTAAGTTGGTTTATTCTTCTCACTTCATTGTGATTCGGTGTAGAACTCTTAGCCTAGAGGGCTTCTCTGTGCCTTAAAGTCTTAGTCCTTTATCTTTGAAATTATTTCTGCTGAATAGTTGCATACCTGAGCTGCAACAACTTTATTACAAGCTGAGATAAGTACAAACTTGAAGTGTTATAAGATAGTACTGCATTTTTTCTGTTTTTATTGTTTCATTGAATAATTTTAAAAATAGTACTGCATTTATCTGCTTATTTGTTCACTGAAAGTTGTAGTTCTCTCTGTGTCTGCAGTTAATTGGTTTATTCTTCTCACTTCGTTGATATTTGGTGTAAAAGTCTTAGCATAGAAGGAATCTCTATGCCTTAAAGTCTTAGTCCCTTATCTCTGAAATTATTTCTGCTGAATAGTTGCATACTTGAGCTGCAACAACTTTATTACAAACTAACAGGGGTGGCCCGTGCTATTGGACTGCTGGACTGCAGCCCCCCAGAAAGAAAATAAAGATAAAAAAGAAAAATAAAAAATTGCGGACTTTCGCGCATGCGCACTAGTCTGGACTGCTGCTGAGACAGTCTGGAGCATGCGCAGACTGTCTCATCAACAGTCTGGATTAGGAAACACTTAACAACAGACATCCCAGAAGTCTATGCAGTTGTAGCTGCATAAACTGTCACAGGAAATGGAGCCAACTCAGACTGCAACGTCTGCAGGCAGACTGGAGTCTCATCGGGGAAATCTCGCATGGTGGCAGACTGGAGTCTCATCAGGGATGCGCGCGAAGGGATCATGAGGTCACAGGCATGGATTTAATAGCACAAAGGGATCGTGGACATGGATTGATGGCACAAAGGGATCGCTCCAGGTAGGTGTGTGTGTGTGTGTGTGTGTGTGTGTGTGTGTGTGTGTGTGTGTGTGTGTGTGTGTGTGTGTGTAAATGCCCCAGTTGCTATATACTGGCAGCTAGAACAAACTCATGGTGGTGTGGTAGGGAATACCTCAGGCTTGAACCCTGTACCTTGTATGTAGGTGTTAAGGACCTGAATTCCCTACCCACCACCATTTGTAAAAAAATTGCAGATTTTTGCCTCATATTTGATCTGATCTGTTCCTCATAATATCTGTGGTGTCTAAATGTTGCAATGCTTGATATTTGATGGTGCAGTGATAGCATTGTTGTCTCCCAGCTGCAGATTTTCAGGTTTGATTTTTGGCTGAGTTGCCTTCTGTATGGTGTCTGCATCTTCTCCCTGTGTTTGTGTGGGTTTGCTTTTGTGTCCTCCCATGTTACAAAGACATGCCTGCATTATTTCTTCCTGGGCCTATGCTGAATATTGTTTTTTCTGTTCCAAGTCAGACTGTCCTGATTAACAAAATGTTAAATAAAATTGACAGGCATTTAAATTTCAGACTTCAGGTTACTGAATATTCAATTCCTTGTATATTTGATGGTAGCATTATTGCCTCACAGCTATAGGTTTTCTGGTTTGATTGTTGGCTGGGGTGCCTTCTGTGTGGAGTCTGTGTTTGTGTGGATTTGCTCTAGTGTCCTGCTATTTTACAAAGACATGTGTCTGCAGTATTTCTCCCTGGGCCTCTACTGAAAATTGTTTTTGTTTCATCAGAAGTAAAATTGACAGGCATTTGAATTTCAGACTTCATATTCTTCAGAAAATACATAGTAACACAACCTTTTATTCTAGCAATTTTCTAAGTTTATAAGATGAATATTTGAAATTTGTCCTTATTTTTGGGACGGTATTACCCCATTATTGGCTTTGTCCAGATTTTATGTGCTACGTTTGACAGCTATGGCAAGAACTGAACTCACTGAATATGTTTGAGGGCTGTATTCCCTCATTACTGGGTTTGTCCAGGTGTTTTGTGCTAACAGGTTGACAGCTATGGTGAGAACTGAATTCATTAAATGATAGCCATTTAAGTTTAAGTCTTCCTCTCTTTCTCAAAGCAGCTGATTTGGTGTAGTGGTATGTTGCTCTGACTCTTTTGCACAGGGTCCTTGGCAGTAAAATGTATGGTGGTAACACAGCATTTTTCTTTCACAAAGCAGCTGATTTGGCATAGTGGTATGTTGCTCTGACACTTTTGCACAGGGACCTTGGCAGTAAAATGTATGGTGATAACACAGCATTTTATTCTAGCAACCTTCTAAGATTATACAAGCAATGTTTAATGTGTCCCTGGTTTTTGGGCTTTTGACCCCCCTCCCCAATAAATTTGGCTTTTTCCAGATTTCTTGTGCTGCGAAGTTGAGATGCAGTTGAGTATTGAGTAGATTTTACAAGGAGCTGACAGCTGCAGGGGAAGAGAAGTTTAGTGCTGCTTATGCTAAGTCAGCTTGCATTGTAAATAGCACAACAGGTTCTGTACTTGCTTTTGATGCAGAAGGTTGTTGGTTCTACTCCCACAAGGGGTGGATGCTGCTGTACTGAAAAAGTTAAGATACTAACTATGAGCCTGTTATCAGTTTGCCATCCATTTCCTATTGCAATATTACTAGCTTATCATACTTCAGAGATTGTGCATATTTACTGATAATGGTGGACTGTAGAATTGTGCATATTTACTGATAATGGTGGACTGTAGAATTGTGCATATTTACTGATAATGGTGGACTGTAGAAGTTTGAGTAGAGTTTTATGATGGAATTGTTCTGAACTGGGCAGTTTTGTCATTATGGGTGCATGCATTTTGTTTCATTGTTTACTGGAAAGATGTTCAGAATTGGGCAGTTTTGTCATTATTGGTGCATGCGTTTTGTTTCATAGTTTACTGGAAAAATGTTCAAAACAATAGGAAGGTGTATCAAAGAGCACATGTATGTTTCATATGAAAGGGGCCTATGATTTGAAAACAGCCCAGAATTAATCTTTATCTGCCACTGGTAAAATGTATTTTCTTTGAATGTGGGTTTCAATGCTGTTTCAATGAATGTGAGTTTCAAGGGCAGAGAAGTTTTAATGCTAAGTTTGTTTAGCAGATGTCTTAGTGTTTGTGCTGTAAAATGCAAAATAAAATGTTCAAATGAAGTCCAAATCATCATAGAAGTAATGGATCATTGGAATGGCTGCAGTGGGAGGCTCCATTCGACCATGATTTTGTGAGGGGGAAGGGCGGCAAACATAAAGACAGCCCCAGCTGAACTATACCTCCCAACTGTCTAGATTTTCAAAGAATGAATAGATTTTTACTTCTTATTTTTTGTTTGTTCCTCATAAAATTTGTGGTTTTCTGGCAAATCATTTAGGAATTAAGTCACTAAATAATGACACACTGAGTTTTAGACTTCATAACCTTCAGAAAAATGCATGCTAAAGTAAGACCTGTTCTATCAACTGTCTCAGTTTATACAAGAGCAATTTTTAGTACTGTTTATATGTTCCCCCAATATATTTGGCCTTGTCAAGATTTATTGCATTAACAGGTTGAGAGGTACATGCAAATAAATTGCTTTATAGAATTAGGCATAGCCATACCTCTCAACTGTCCCTGATTTTGGCTCAAAATGTTGCTCTTCCCCCTAATAATCCCTCCGCAAAATAGCAATTTTGGAAGAAACATGGAGGGTTTACAATTAAGAATGTAATAATCAGAGTTATAGATTACTTTTATTTCAGAAATGCATGTAGATTATTTTGTTTTGTCACCTGCTCAAGTTAGCAGTACTAATATTAGTGTCCCTTTTTTGACAAGTTCCCAGCTGTATTGTGTGGCTATTTTATATTTTTACATCACATTTTTGGTCCATTTTTCATAAAATTGTGGGGTTTTTTTTGGCAAATTAGTGACAAATCATTAAAGACTGAAGTTAGAAAATAATGGCAGACATTTGAGTTTCAGATTTCATACCATTCAGACAATTCATACTAATGCAAGACCTATTCTATTATCTTTCTAAGTTTATAAGAGCAATATTTAAAAATTGTCCTTATCTTTGGGCCTTTGTCCCACTTCTTTGTATGGCTTTGTCCAGATTTCTTGCTTTGAGGTTGAGAAGTATGACAAATGTGTCAGGGCCATCACAGTCAGCCAGAGACATTTCAAATTGTGACATACTTGTTGCACCCCACTCCCCCATATAGTGACTCTGGATGTGTCGAAGCAAGGCAAGGAGTAGTTATGCAGTGTAAATGTGCAGAGTATCCCCCCCATCCAAGGTAGACACAAGTACTAGAGTGGCTTTTCATCTGTCCTTGATTTTTACAGAATGGTCTGGTTTCTGTCATATTTTTTGTACTGTTGATTTATGCTTATTACTCAAAGTGCCTGTTGCTCTGTGTTTAAGTAGCAATACTTTAATGACCATCAGGTAAGCTTGGCTGAGATCATAAGATGCAAGTAAGCTTTAATAAGCATACTGTTAAAGAATTGCCAACATTGAAAGCCTTTCTGTTGTTGCCATGTAGAGAATACTTAACTAGATAATGTACAAGCCTTGGGTATTGAAATGCATATGACAGTATTTGTAATAAAGGACAGGATTACATTATTTTAAGAAGCTCATTACACTTGGAGACTTCCAGTCATCTCTGCAGGCTTTACCCGTAAACTAAACAGAATGCCAGTCATGAGGTCCATAACCTGTACAGTAATCCTTTTAAGCAATGTATCTTGAGCTTATTTCTTGTTTGCTTTTCATTTTTTACTTCAATCATGTTTTCCCCATGAAACAAGTAGATAGTTGTCAGGCAGCAGGTCTTTTTTTGGATAAGAAACATTTTTACAAGTGGGGGCATCAGAAATTTCTACTTTTAGCATGTTACTTGGTACTTTAATAAAACTGAAATATAAATTATAATTAGAAATGCAGTGCAAGAAGTGGTTTGAATTGAGTGCTGCTTGTTTTTCTTATACTTGATTTTGAAAGGCATTCCATTAATGTATTTAAAAAGTAATTTATTTTTTCATGCCTCACAACCTTTTTGTTTCCATCTAGATATTAAGTAACTGTCATGCAGCCAATGCATTGAAATATTTTTATTTTTCTACACTTCATTTTGTCTTGATTGGACTCTCATAATGACGGTTTGGCACCCAGGGCAGTGTATTTAGTTAGTTTTTGTGGTTTTGAGCATAGCTCCTCCCCTTTCTAGTTGGCCACACCCCTTCCCATTGACCCCCACCCATTCAGCTGTCTCCTGTAGCCCCCCTTTGATTTGAAGTCACCAGCCGCCACTGCAAATTAAGTACTAACTTGCAGTGTTATAAGATAGTAATGCATTTTTTCCTGTTTTATTGTTTCATTGAATATTGTGTTAAAACAGTACTGCATTCATGTGTTTATTTGTTCACTGCAAAATGCAGTTCTCCCTGTGTCTGCAGTTAGTTGGTTTATTCTTCTCACTTCATTGATTTTCAGTGTACCAGTCTTAGCCTAGAGGGCTTCTCTGTGCCTTAAAGTCTTAGTCCCTTATCTCTGAAATGATTTCTGCTGAATTGTTGAATATTTGAGCTGCAACAATGTTATTTCAAGCTGAGATAAGTACAAACGTGCTGTGTTATAATATAGTACTGCTTTTTTTCTGCTTTATTGTTTTACTGAATATTGTGTTAAAAATAGCACTGCATTTATCTGCTTATTTGTTCACTGACAACTGTAGCTCTCTCTGTAACTGCAGTTAGTTGGTTTATTCTTCTGACTTCAATTATAATCGGTGTAGAAGTCTTAGCCTAGAGGGCTGTTCTATGCCTTAAAGTCTTAGTCCCTTATCTCTGAAATTATTTCTGCTGAATAGTTGCATGCTTGACCTGCAACACGTTTATAACAAGCTGAGATAAGTATAAAACGTGCAGTGTTATAAGATACTACCGCAGTTTTTCTGTTTTATTGTTTCATTGAATATTATGTTAAAATAGTACAGCATTTATCTGCTTATTTGTTCACTGAATATTGTGGTTATCTCTGTGTCTGCAGTTAGTTGGTTTATTCTTCTCACTTCATTGAAATTCGGTGTAGAAGTCTTAGCCTACAGGTCTTCTCTGTGCCTTAAAGTCTTAGTCCCTTATCTCTGAAATTATTTCTGCTGAATAGTTGCATACTTGAGCTAGAAAAACTTTATTTCATGCTGAAATAAGTAGAAACTTGCAGTGCTTTAAGATAGTACTGCATTTTTTTCTGTTTTATTGTTTCATTGAAAATTGTATTAAAGATAGTACTGCATTTATCTGCTTATTTGTTCAAAGATAATTGTAGTTCTTTCTGTGTCTGTAGTTAGTTGGTTTATTCTTCTCACTTCATTGATATTCTGTGTAGAAGTCTGAGCGTAGAGGGCTTCTCTATGTCTTACAGTTTTAGTCCCTTATCTATGAAATTATTTCTGCTGAATAGTTGCATACTTCAGCTGCAACAACTTTATTACAAGCTGAGATAAGTACAAACTTGCAGTGTTATAAGATAGTACTGCATTTTTTTCTGTTTTATTGTTTCATTGAATATTGTGATAAAAATAGTAATGCATTTATCTGCTTATTTCTTCACTGAAAATTGTAGTTCTCTCTGTGTCTGCAATGAGATGGTTTATTCTTCTAACTTCATTGATATTCAGTGTAGAAGTTTTAGCCTAGAGGGCTTCTCTGTGCCTTAAAGTCTTAGTCCCTTATCTCTGAAATTATTTCTGCTGAATAGTTG
Source organism: Protopterus annectens (assembly GCF_019279795.1). Lineage (NCBI taxonomy): Eukaryota > Metazoa > Chordata > Ceratodontiformes > Protopteridae > Protopterus > Protopterus annectens. The sequence continues at coordinate 1,656,110,590 of NC_056725.1, read as the reverse complement.
CATACTTGAGCTGCAACAACTTTATTGCAAGCTGAGATAAGTACAACATTGCAATGTTATCAGATAGTACTGCATTTTGTTCTGTTTTATTGTTTCATTGAATATTGTGTTGAAAATAGTACTGCATTTATTTGCTTATTTGTTCACTGAAAATTGGCATTCTCCCTGTGTTTGCAGTTAGTTGGTTTATTCTTCTCACTTCATTGATATTCGGTGTAGTAGTTTTAGCCTAGATGGCTTCTCTATGCCTTAATGTCTTAGTCCCTTATCTCTTAAATTATTTCTGCTGAATAGTTGCATACTTGAGAATCAGCAACTGTATTACAGTCTGAGATAAGTACAAACTTGCAGTGTTATAAGATAGTTCTGCATTTATTTCTGTTTTATTGTTTCACTGAATATTATGTTAAATAGTACTGCATTTATCATCTTATTTGTTCACTGAAAATTGTAGTTCTCTCTGCGTCTGCAGGTAGTTGGTTTATTCTTTTCACTTCATTGATATTCGGTGTACAAGTCTTAGCCTAGAGGGCTTCTCTGTGCCTTAAAGTCTTAGTCCCTTATATCTGAAATTAGTTCTGTTGAACAGTTGCATACTTGAGCTAAGCAGCTTTATTGCAAGCTGAAATAAGTACAAACTTGCAGTGTTATAAGATAGAACTGCATTTTTTCTGTCTTATTATTTAATTGAATATTGTTAAACACAGTGCTGCATTTATCTTCTTATTTGTTCACTGAATTGTAGTTCTCTCTGTGTCTGCAGTTAGTTTGTTTATTTTTCTCTCTTCATTGATATTCCATGTATAAGTCTTAGCCTAGAGGGCTTTTCTGTACCTTAAAGTCTTAATCCCTTATCTCTGAAACTATTTCTGCTGAATAGTTGCATACTTGAGCTGCAACAACTTTATTACAAGCTGAAATAAGTGCAAACTTGCAGTGTTATCAGATAGTACTGCATTTTTTCTGTTTTATTATTTCATTGAATATTGTGTTGAAAATAGTACTGCATTTATCTGCTTATTTGTTCACTGAAAATTGTTGTTCTCTCTGTGTCTGCAGTTAGTTGGTTTATTCTTCTCACTTCATTGATATTCGGTGTAGAAGTCAGCCTAGAGGGCTTTTCTGTGCCTTAAAGTCTTAGTCCTTTATCTTTGAAATTGTTTCTCCTGAATAGTTGCATACTTGAGCTGCAACAACTTTATTACAAGCTGAGATAATTACAAACTTGATGTGTTACAAGAAAATACTGCATTTTTTTCTGTTTTTGTTTAATTGAATATTGTGTTAAAAATAGTTTTGCATTTATCTGCTTATTTGTTTACTGAAAATTGCAGTTCTCTCTGTGTCTGCAGTTAGTCAGTTTATTCTTCTCACTTCATTAATATTCAGTGCATATGCTTTACCCTAGAGGGATTATCTGGGCTTTAAAGTCTTAGTCCCTTATCTCTGAAATTATTTCTGCTGAATAGTTGCATACTTGAGCTGCAACAACTTTATTACAAGCTGAGATAAGTGCAAACCTGAAGTGTTATACAATATTACTGCATTTGTTTTACTTTTTATTGTTTCACTGAATAATGTTAAAAATAGTACTGCATTTATTTTCTTATTTGTTCACTGAAAATTGTAGTTCTCTCTGTGTCTGCAGTTAGTTGGTTTATTCTTCTCACTTTATTGATATTCTGTGTCAAAGTCTTAGCCTACAAGGCTTCTCTATGCCTTAAAATCTTAGTCCCTTATCTCTGAAATCATTTCTGCTGAATAGTTGCATACTTGAGGTGCAACAAATTTATTACAAGCTAAGTACAAACCTGCAGTGTTATAAGATAGTACTGCATTATTTTTCTGTTTTATTGTTTCATTGAATATTGTGTTGAAAATAGTACTGCATTTATCCGTTTATTTGTTCACTGAAAAATGCAGTTCTCCCTGTGTCTGCAGTTAGTTGGTTTATTCTTCTAACTTCATTGACATTTGGTGAATAATTCTTAGCCTAGAGTGCTTTTCTCTGCCTTAAAGTCTTAGTCCCTTATCTCTGAAAGTATTTCTGCTGAATAGTTGCATACTTGAGCTTCAGCAACTTTATTACAAACTGAGATAACAAATGTGCAGTTTTATAAGATAGTACTGCATTTTTCTCTGTTTTATTGTATCATTGAATATTGTGTTAAAATTAATACTGCATTTATCTGCATATTTGTTCACTGAAAATGGTAGTTCTCCCTGTGTCTGCAGTTAGATGGTTTATTCTTCTAACTTCTTTGATATTTGGTGAAGATTTCTTAGCCTAGAGTGCTTCTCTGTGCCCTAAAGTCTTCGACCCTTATCTCTAAAAATATTTTTTCTGAGTAGTTGCACACTTGAGCTGCAACAACTTTATTGCAACCTGAGATAAGTACAAACTTGCAGTGTTATAAGATAGTACTGCATTTTTTCTGTTTTACTGTTTCATTGAATATTGTGTTAAAAATAGTACTGCATCTATCTGCTTATTTGTTCACTGAAAATTGTACGTCTCTCTGTGCCTAGATGGCTTCTCTGTGCCTTAAAGTCTTAGTTTCTTATCTCTGAAGTTATTTCTGCTGAATAGTTGCATACTTAAGCTGCAACAACTTTATTACAAACTGAGATAAGTACAAACTTTCCATGTTATAATATAGTATTGCATTTTATTTCTGTTTTATTGTTTCATTGAATATTGAGTTTAAAATAGTACTGCATCTATCTGCTTATTTGTTCACTGAAAATTGTACATCTCTCTGTGTCTGCAGTTGGTTTGTTTATTTGTCTCACTTCATTGATATTCGGTGTAGAAGTCTTAGCCTACAGAGCTTCTTTATGCCTTAAAGTCTTAGTCCATTATCTCTGAAATTATTTCTGCTGAATAGTTGCTTACTTGAGCTAATAAAACTTTATTTCACACTGAAATAAGTACAAACTTGCAGTGCTTTAAGGTAGTACTGCATTTTTTTCTCTTTTATTGTTTCATTGAAAATGGTGTTAAAGATAGTACTGCATTTATCTGCTTATTTGTTCAAAGAGAATTGTAGTTCTCTCTGTGTCTGCAGTTAGTTGGTTTATTCTTCGCACTTCATTGATATTCGGTGTAGAAGTCTTGGCCTAGAGGGCTTCTCTATGCCTTAAAGTTTTAGTCCCTTATCTCTGAAATTATTTCTGCTAAATAGTTGCCTACTTCAGCTGCAACAACTTTATTACAAGCTGAGATAAGTACAAACTTGCAGTGTTATAAGATAGAACTGAATTATTTACTGTTTTATTGTTTCATTGAATATTGTGTTAAACTAGTAATGCATTTATCTGCTTATTTCTTCACTGAAAATTGTAGTTCTCTCTGTGTCTGTAGTTAGTTGGTTTGTTCTTCACACTTCTTTGATATTTGGTGAAGAAGTCTTAGCCTAGGGGGCTTCTCTGTGCCTTAAAGTAGTAGACCCTTATCTCTGAAATTATTTCTGCTGAATCATTGCATACTTGAACTGCAACAACTTTATTACAAGCTGAGATAAGTACAAACTTGATGTGTTATAAGATAGAACTGCATTTTTTTTGTTTTATTGTTTCATTGAATATTATGTTAAAAAAGTACTGCATTTATCTGCTTATTTGTTCACTGAAAATTGTAGTTCTCTCTATGTCTGCAGTTAGTTGGTTTATTCTTCTCACTTCATTGATATTCAGTGTAGACATCTTAACCTAGAGGGCTTCACTGTGCCCTATAGTCTTATTCCTTAATTTCTGAAATTATTTCTGCGGAATAGTTGCATACTTGAGAAGCAACACCTTTATTACATGCTGAGATAAGTGCAAATGTGCCGTTTTATAAGATAGCACTTCATTTTTTTCTGTTTTATTGTTTCATTGAATATTATGTTAAAATTGTACTGCATTTATCTGCATATTTGTTCACTGAAAATTGTAGTTCTCTATGTGTCTGCAGTTAATTTGTTTATTCTTCTCACTTCATTGATATTTGGTGTAGAAGTCTTAGCCTAGATGGCTTCTCTGTGCCTTAAAGTCTTAGTCCCCTTAACTCTGAAATTATTTCTGCTGAATATTTGCATACTTGAGCTGCAACAACTTTATTATAAGCTGAGATAAGTTCAAACTTGAAGTGTTATAAGGTAGTACTGCATTTTTTCTGTATTACTGTTTCATTGAATATTGCGTTAAAAATAGTACTGCATTTATCTGCTTATTGGTGCACTGGCAACTGTAGTTCTCTCTGTGTCTGCAGTTAGTTGGTTTATTCTTCTCACTTCATTGATTTTCAGTGTACCAGTCTTAGCCTAGAGGGCTTCTCTGTGCCTTAAAGTCTTAGCCCCTTATCTCTGAAATGATTTCTGCTGAATAGTTGAATACTTGAGCTGCAACAACTTTATTACAAGGTGAGATAAGTACAAACTTGCAGTGTTATAAGGTAGTACTGCATTTTTTCTGTTTTATTGTTTCATTGAATATTGTGTTAAAATAGTACTGCATTTATCTGCTTATTTGTTCACTGAAAATTGTAGTTTTCTCTGTGTCTGCAGTTAGTTGGTTTATTCTTCTAACTTCATTGATATTCAGTGTAGAAGTTTTAGCCTAGAGGGCTTCTCTGTGCCTTAAAGTCTTAGTCCCTTATCTCTGAAAATATTTCTGCTGAATAGTTGCATACTTGAGCTGCAACAACTTTATTACAAGCTGAGATAAGTACAAACTTGCAGTGTTATAAGATAACACTGCATTTTTTCTGTTTTATTGTTTCATTGAATATTATGATAAAATAGTACTGCATTTATCATCTTGATTGTTCACTGAAAATTGTAGTTTTCTCTGTGTCTGCAGTTAGTTGATTTATTCTTCTCACTTCTTTGATATTCAGTGTACATGTCTTAGCCTAGGAAGCTTCTCTGTGCCTTAAAGTCTTAGTTCCTTATCTTTGAAATTAATTCTGCTAAATAGTTCCATACTTGAGCTAAACAATTTTATTGCAATCTGAAATAAGTACAAACTTGCAGTGTTATAAGATAGAACTGCATTTTTTTCTGATTTATTGTTTCATTGAATATTGTGTTAAAAACAGTGCTGCATTTATCTTCTTATTTGATCACTGAAAATTGTAGTTCTCTCTGTGTCTGCAGTTAGTTGGTTTATTCTTCTCACTTCATTGATATTCGGTGTAGAAGTCTTAGCCTAGAGGGCTTTTCTGTACCTTAAAGTCTTAGTCCATTATCTCTGAAATTATTTCTGCTGAATAGTTGCATACTTGAGCTGCAACAACTTTATTACAAGCTAAGTATTAACTTGCAGTGTTATAAGATAGTACTGCATTTTTTCTGTTTTATTGTTTCATTGAATATTGTGTTAAAAACACTACTGCATTTATCTGCTTATTTGTTCACTGAAAAATGCAGTTCTCTCTGTGTCTGCAGTTAGTTGGTTTATTCTTCTCACTTCATTGATATTTGGTGTAGAAGTCTTAGCCTAGAGGGCTTCTCTGTGCCTTAAAGTCTTATCCCATTATCTCTGAAATACTTTCTGCTGAATGTTTGCATACTTCAGCTGCAACAATGTTATTACAAGCTGAGTTAAGTACAAACTTGAAGTTTTATAATACAGTACTGCATTTTTTCTGTTTTATTGTTTCATTTTATATTATGTTAAAACACTGCATTTATCTGCTTATTTGTTCACTGAAAATTGCAGTTCTCTCTGTGTCTGCAGTTAGTTAGTTTATTCTTCTCACTTCATTGATATTCAGTGTAGATGTCTTAGCCTAGAGAGCTTCAATGTGCCTTAAAGCATTAGTCCCTTATTTCTGAAATTATTTCTGCTGCATAGTTGCATACTTGAGATACAACAACTTTATTACATGCTGAGATAATTGCAAACATGCCATTTTATAAGACAGTACTTCATTTTTTTCTGTTTTATTGTTTCAGTGAATATTATGTTAAAATAGTACTGCATTTATCTGCTTATTTGTTCACTGAAAATTGTAGTTCTCTCTGTGTCTGCAGTTAATTGGTTTATTATTTTCTGTTCATTGATACTCATAGTAGAAGTCTTAGCCTAGAGGGATTCTCTATGCCTTAAAGTCTAAGTCCTTATATCTGAAATTATTTCAGCTGTATAGTTGCATATGTGAGCTGCAACAACTTTATTACAAGCCGAGATAAGTACAACCTTGAAGTGTTAGAAGATAGTACTACATTTTTTTCTGTTTTTTTTTTTTGCTTCATTGAATATTGTTAAAAATAGTACTTCATTTATCTGCTTATTTGTTAACTGAGAATTGCAGTTCTCTTTGTGTCTGCAGTTAGTTGGTTTATTCTTTTGACATAATTTATATTTGGTGTAGAAGTCTTAGCCTAGAGGGCTTCTCTATGCCTTAAAGTCTTAGTCCCTTATCTCTGAAATTATTTCTACTGAATAGTTGCATACCTGAGCTGCAACAACTTTATTACAAGCTGAGATAAGTAGAAACATGCAGTGTTATAAGATAGTACTGCATTTGTCTCTTTTGTATTGATTCATTGAATATTATGTTAAAATAGGTCTGCATTTATCTGCTTATTTGTTCAAGGAAAATTGTTGTTATCTCTGTGTCTGCAGTTAGTTGGTTTATTCTTCTCACCTCAATGATATTCGGTGTAGATGTCTTAGCCTAGAGAGCTTCTCTGTACCTTAAAGTCTTAGTCCCTTATCTCTGAAATAATTTCTGCTGAATAGTTGCATATTTGAGCTGCAACAACTTTATTACAAGCTAAGTACAAACTTGAAGTGTTATAATATAGTACTGCATTTTTTCTGTTTTTTTGCTTCATTGAATGTTGTTAAAATATTACTGCATTTATCTGCTTATTTGTTCAATGAAAATTTCAGTCTCTTTTTTTCTGCAGTTTGTTGGTTTATTCTTTTGACTTAATTTATATTTGGTGTAGAAGTCTTAGCCTAAAGGGGTTCTCTGTGCCTTAAAGTCTTAGTCCCTTATCTCTGAAATTATTTCTGCTATCTAGTTGCAAACTTGAGTTACAACAACTTTATTTCAAGCTGAAATAAGTACAACCTTGCAGTGTTATAAGATAGTACTGCATTTTTTTCTGTTTTGTTTCATTGAAAATTGTATTAAAAATAGTACTGCATTTATCTGCTTATTTGTTCAAAGAAAATTGTAGTTCTCTCAGTGTCTGCAGTTTGTTGGTTTATTCTTCTCAGTTAATTGATATTCGGTGTAGTAGTCTTAGCCTAGAGAGCTTTTCTGTACCTTAAAGTCTTCATCCGTTATCTCTGAAATTATTTCTGCTGAATAGTTGCATACTTGAGCTGCAACAACTTTATTACAAGCTGAGATAAGTACAAACTTGCAGTGTTATAAGATAGTACTGCATTTTTTTCTGTTTTGTTGTTTCATTGAATATTGTGCTAAAAATAGTGCTACATTTATCTGCTTATTTGTGCACTAAAAAATGAAGTTCTCTCTGTGTCTGCAGTTAGTTGTTTTTTCTTCTCAATTCATTGGTATTTAGTGTAGAAGTCTTAGCCAAGAGGGCTTCTGTGTGACCTAAAGTCTTAGTCCCTTATCTCTGAAATTATTTCTGCAGAATCGTGCATACTTGAGCTGCAACAATTTATTACAATCTGAGAGAAGTACAAATTTGCAGTGTTATAAGATAGTACTGCATGTTTTTCTGTTTTATTGTTTCATTGAATATTGTGTTAAAAATAGTACTGCATTTATCTGCTTATTTGTTGACTGATAATTGTAGTTCTCTCTCCCCCGGATTCAGCAATCCTCCGTGTAAGACTAAATAAGTCTTACACGGAAGCTGCAGTTGAATGGTATGACGTCAGCATGCCATGCATATTCATGAGGGCATGCTGACTCATACTCTAGTCTAACACGGTCCATGTAGGAAAGTAGGGGGCGAGTCCGATTGCCGAGTACTGCAAAGGGACACGCCCCAGAAGAGTTAGAGTCCTGATAGTAAACACCCATGAGCGAGTCTGCCGAAATGTCAAGAAACACAACACCACACATCCCCACAGACTAAATCCTAGTGAAAGTGTTTAAAAAGTAAAAATAACCGTTCCAATTTTTTGTATAATTTCCAATATGTTTGCCCGCATTTGTGCTCGTTTGCACGGGTATGCCCTTCGCTCAACCACAGTTAGCAAATATGACATTGAAAAGCATATAAGATCTACATATGCAAATTAAGCAAAGTAGCAATACCGTAGCGGTAGAGACGTCGGCCAAAGAATAGGTAGTCACGGTTCGAGCCCCACAACATCCCCCTCCATTTTTCTTTAAATAAGTATGAAACAATTCCCCGATATATATAAATTTAATTTAAGTAAAATGTAATGAAATGGCCCATGTATTTCTGAACAAAACCTATATTATGTATATATAAAAAGGATCATAATTGCCCGTAGCTTAGCAGCGCTTTAACATGCTTAATATAAGTGCCCATAGTCAAGCAGTGCTTTACCCAGCTTTAAATGAGTGCCAGTAGCCAAGCAGCACTTTACCCAGCTTAAAATGAGTGCCCGTAGCCAAGCAGCGCTTTACCCAGCTTAAAATGAGTGCCTGTAGCCAAGCAGTGCTTTACCCAGCTTAAAATGAGTGCCCGTAGCCAAGCAGTGCTTTACCCATCTTAAAATGCGTGCCCGTAGCCAAACAGTGCTGAACCCAGCTTAATATGACTGCACATAACTAAATAACACTTTACCCAGCGTAAGCTGTTTGCACGGACATGCGCAGTGCACCAACCATCTTACCATCGGGCAACGTTGGGCAACGTGTAGCAAAGTCGCCTTTACACAGACACACCTCCTAGCCTGTCTAGACAGTAGTAAAATAAAAAAGCAATGACAAGGGTCGAACCCGGGATACTGTGCACCATAGTCAAAACACTGAACCACTAAGCCATGACACTTGCATCTAGAAATCCAGTATTACCATACATATAGGAATGAATGAAAATATAACCATGACAAAGCAGGTTTGCTCTTAGATGAGAAATTTCCAAAATGGCCAATCACAAATAAGTGCGGGAAAACCGGCATATATAAGCTCCATACGCGGGAATACACACCATAACTGATTGTGGTACCCATTTGCAGTCAGGATGGCAGGTGTCAGAGAGGGAAATTGCTTTAGAGTGCAAAGGTGGGGCATTGAGGAGTCCAAATATATGATTTGTCTCCTAGTCCATCATCATGAAGGTTGAGTCATGCAGGGCCAGGTTCAATAGGGTGCGTATAAGGCAAAGGCGTGGAACCAGTTGGCACATGATCTCACCAGTGCCACAGGCATTCCGAGGACTGGTGAACAGGTCAGTCACCACCATGCGGACCTGAAGCAATGAAAGGAAGACCAACTGAACTGATGGATCCAGGGGGCCCGTCAAATGCCCAATGCCCCACTACTGAGTAAGTATACATGTACTTAAGTATGTAAGAAATGCTATCATAGCCTATAGTATGGATAGGTATGTTCCAATATCCCTTCATTTATATTACAGCTGCAGGTGTTCATTCCACGAATTGGCAAGCTTATGCTGATAGGCTGGTAAGGCTGCGCCACCAGGCAGGTTAGTAATTATTCAGCTGGTATTATTATAGAATATAAGTGAGACAGCCTGTAAATGAGTTCAGTGTTGTAACCCAGTAATAAAGGTCAAATAAGCCTAGAATAAAGCTTCTGCTAGTATTCTAAGATCAGATAAGAGATGCAGCCTGAAAAGGAGTATTGTAATCCATTAATAAAGAGTAAACATGTCTCAAATAGAGTTCCCACCTGTATTGTAATATCAGATAACTGCTTCAGCCTGAAAATGAGTGTTCTAATCTATCAATAAAGGACAGACAAGTATTGAATGCATCCTTGTATATACTGTCATATGAAATAAGTGAATCAGCTAGAAAGGATTGTTGTAACCCACTAATAAATGTTAATAAAGCCTAGTATTAATTATCATCCTGAAATGTAAATATAAAATAAGTGAGAGAGTGTGAGAAAGACCTTGAAGACTGTAATAAAGGTATACTGCATGCACGACATAATGAAATGAATGAGACAGCCACAACCAAAGAGTGAAATGTTTTAATAAAGTTCAATACCTGGATTGTGTCCATCCCACATTTTGGATATGTTGTTGTACCCTTGCATTATGGAGATAGTATTGTTGTATGAAATGCTGAACATCCACAATTGTCTAGGCCCATATAAACTGGCTGATGGGAATGCCAGTATGTCAGAAGAATATTTATAGTCCTCAACTGTGTCATGTATAGTATTTACCTGTTAAACCGGTACATGAGCAGCTTGTGCTTGTGATCCCACAAATGTCAGTGTGCTGCTAGAACTGTACATAACTGTTCAAATGTAGCAGGATGAATACAAATGTAATGTATATTAATGTAGCAGTAACATCTCCATCACCAACATTTGTAAGGTTACATACAGGAAACTGTACTAATACGTGTAGGGGATATATATCTGCATCTAGTAGGAATGTATAGTATACGTATATGTATTTTAAGTTGTTAATGTAATATTTTATCACCCTACCTTATGTTCACAAATGATGCTATTCCACACCAAACTGGGTATGTGTATTCACAATTAATTCCTATGGACATTTGTCCTGTTGGTTTATACATATCTGCATGTACGTTGATGCATGTGCCCTGTTCACATATCCAAACCTGATGGCTTGTTGCCACCAATCAACCCTGCATGCTGTTGGAATGTCCACTGTTGTCCTAAATATGCATGTGTTATGCTTGCTGTTCAACTTTTGGAATCCATGTGTGTTTGGTGAATGGGAATACTAATGCATGCTGTTACAACTAATTTGGAATGGTGTTGTTTGTTACTAACCCAAAATGCCATTAAATACTGCTAAACATAGAACAACTGGGAAGGCGGGTGCCAGCGGACCCACCTCTCCCACCTCAGCTGGCGAGTGCATCTGGCACCAGTGCCCAGGCTGGGACCTCCTCCTCCTCTAGTGGCCCTGTGCCACCTTCAGGTGTAAGCGCTGCAGGGGATGGGGCTCGCCCCCCCTCTGCAAGCATGGCCAGAGGAGAGCCTCCACTCACCCTCCAAAGGGTCTGGTCTGTGGTGCATAGTGAGATCAGGCGTTCCATGACTGATCCCCTACGCCAGCTTGAGGCGAGAGTGGTGCAACTCATGGGTGTGCCTGCCCGTCATATCCAGCCCCCAGAACAGCCCCAGCCTGGGATGTGAAGGCGCAGTGGTAACTGCCCATGGGTGGGGATCTCAGTTCCACTGTTGCCATCTATGGGCTCATGGGCTTGCGATATCCAAACATCCGTCCCCGTCAATTGTGTTTACCCCCCCACATGTCATACTCCGCCCCTGTATGCGTCTTGTTTGTCTTGTCTGTTAACCTCCCCAACCTACCTCCCTAAATATACCTACTTCCTGTACCTCACATTCCACTCTCACCTGAAAAAAAAGGGCACTCTGTTCCCACAAAAAAATTACGCCCCATACATAGTTGCCCATTTCACACACATGTCTGCTGGACACGTAAACTGATGATTACAGTTGGCTCTACAACATACTTTTTTGTCCTCACTCCTCTCTCAGGGGTGGAAGGTTTCAAATCTCATTCTAAATTTCTAACATATGCACAGTTGTTGCTGGTAAAGAATTGGGCAGCTATGGGCCTTCCCTATATCTTCCTGCACATCCCAAGCTTGTTTTCCTACTGTCCTCCCCTCTTTGTGCCCCCTTTTTCACCACTTTCTTATTTCCCCATTTTCTTTTCTTTAAAAGAAAATAGCGCGGGTGTTAGCGGGAGTAAGCACTTTTAAGCAGTTGTAAGCATGTGTGCACTTGTGTGCGCTTAGCTAAACGTAGATAAGCATAGCTAAGTGTCGCGCAAACTCGCGCAAACCCGCTTACAACTGCTTAAAAGTGCCTTAGTCACTCTGTATGACAAGGCTTGTAGTCTGCTCATCAGCAAAATAAATACCCCTGTCAGTCTGAACCCCAGACCTTGGACACACTAGACTGCATGGATTACTACTGGGCCACAGCAGATATACAATAACGTGGTGCTGTAATAAATATATCATACATTACTGTGAGTGAATGTAAAGGGAAAATAGGAATGCCATAACACAAATCTTGTCCTGTGGGTCTTTACCAGCAGGTTATGTGGAATGCTATGATTTGACTATTTTGATGTGGTATAAGGATTTAAGCAGTGCTCTACCCAGCTAAATACAGTTGCCCAGAGTGTAGCAGCACTTTACCCAGCTAAATACAGTTGCCCAGACTTTGGCAGTGCTTTCCGTGAGTGCGTGAGTGTGAGCTTGTGTGCGCTTAGCTAAGCATCGCTAAGTGCCGCACAAACTTGCGCAAACCCGCTTACAACTGCTTAAAAGTTCCTTAGTCACTCTGTATGACAAGGCCCTTGTACTGCTCAGCAGCAAAATAAAATATCATTGCCAGTATCAAACCCCACACCTTGGACTCACCAGTCTGCATGACATACCACTAAGCCACATCAGATATACAATAATTTGGAGCTGCAAGAAATATAACATGCATTAAAAGGAGTGAATGTAAAGGGAAAATATGAAAGCCAGAGCAATACATTTCAAGACAGAAATATAACATGCATTAAAAGGAGTGAATGTAAAGAGGAAATACGAAAGCCAGAGCAATACATTTCAAGAAAGAAATGTAACATGCATTACAAGGAGTGAATGTAAAGGGAAACTACGAAAGCCAGAGCAATACATTTGAAGACAGACAGAAATATAACATGCATTACAAGGAGTGAATGTGAAGGGAATATAGGAAAGCCAGAGCAATACATTGGAATAACCACTGATGTATGCTAGTTAATTTCCTGATTCCAAAACAAAGTACATACTCCCATGTATCCAGTGTTAGCATTAGGAGATGTGAGTAAACTGACACACTGAGAAGAGTGTACTGGAAGAAGCAACAGTCAGGTTTCAGTACAACATGCATTTCACTGTCTACAACCCAGCTTCAGATATGAAACATATACCAACCTTCTGACTCACACAACAGTGTCCACAGCAAACAAGCATGGTCGCCAGCTTGCAAAACTGAAAGGCCTACGCCTACCTAACCTATCATTTTATAGCAGTGTCCTGAAATCACAGTGAGAACTGCAATTAGCACACAGCAGGCTGCATGCAATTACTAAATGGTGGGCACCAATTGGTGCAGAGGCCATCACATGCACATGTGCAGATACCTGCAAAAGCAGCCTGTACTTCCTGTCCGCACATGCAATTATATCATTGCAGCATATGGAGAGAGAGAGAGAGAGAGAGAGAGAGAGAAAGCAAGTAAGCAAGCAAGCGAGAGAGACAGACAAACAAACAAACAAACAAACAGAGGTGTTTGTAGACACCCAAAAAATATTTAAAAAGAAAAATAAACGTCAACAGGTACAACAGACAGAGGTAAGAAATACAAAGGTAAGGTATGTAACAGATCTGTATTTGGTGGGATGCAAATGATGTGTATGAAGGGTACTGTAGATACTGTAAACTCTCCATATGTGTGAGCAGTCCATATCTATACGTAAATGCAGATGTGCATAGGGCAAGGTACATACTGCAACTGTTAGTGAAGACTAGACATATATGTAGTTGAAGGTTGCTATGTCCACATATTTATGTAGGTTGTAGTGTGTGGCATTGAAAACAGCAAGCAGTGCAGATATATGTCATGTGGTGGTTAAATGCTGTGGGACTGAGACAGTGAGGCCTGCTACAGCTATATGGCCTGAGGACAGCAAAATGCATTCTACACAACACTGTGCAATATTTTTACAAAATTGTATTGTCTCACAACTGTTTACTGATTCATATTCCCAACATGAAAGGTGGCCAGTATATGTGCCTATATGTGCATGTATATGTACAGCAATGGATGTTTACAAGTATGTGTATATATATATATATATATATATATATATATATATATATATATATATATATATAGAGAGAGAGAGAGAGAGAGAGAGAGATACATATATAGATATGTGTGTATATAGATATATATATATATATATATATATATATATATATATATATATATATATATATATATGTATGTATGTATGTATATATATATATATATATATATATATATATATATATATATATATATATATATATATATATATATATATATATATATATATATATATATATATATATATATATATATATATATATATATATATATATATATATATATATATATATATATATATATATATATATATATAGAGAGAGAGTGAGAGAGGGAGACACGGGGTCAGACGTACTGCAACAGGTGCCTGTTGACCAACGCATTGACTGAACACCAGTGTTGATACTGCAGTACCATACCCCATTCCAAAACACTTTACACACTAACTACCAGATAGGTGGTTGCCTGCCCAACACTGAAGGTGTCAGAAGGGAACATGGGACATGGTGTACAGTAGCCTCCCCTCTGATAATCACAGTTTCATACTAGTCTTGTAATCCCTCTACGTGGCACGTGTCATCACAAAAGGTGTGCCATCTAGGGAAATATAGGTCAGTGTACCCCCTACTCCTCACAATGCCCCATGTGGTATGTACCTCACATGACAACCACAGCAAGTGGAAAGGCCACAGACATACCTAACAAAGAGTGACACTGCCCCAAATACATGCCCTATGCAGACTGACTCACAAAACCACAGCTAGAGTGCATTGCATACATCATACACAGAGGTTACTACTGCCAGACATACAGAGGTATGTCACACCCATAGCAGTCGGCCAACCACCATGACAACACCTCACAATCCCTCTGGGCTACATGACCTAGGGCCCTAATCCATGTCAAAGCACTGAACAGTACATGCTGGAGGTACAGGTTCCTATACACAAATATGCCATACTCTGGACTAAACTACCCAGCATTAATAAACATGGCTCATCATTAGTAGATGTCATACATACCCCTGATGAATGTTATGGAGATAGGTAATATGACCTGTGAGTCACCTCTGTGTATCCGTTTGACAGGAGCAACTGTAATCACATTACATGTGTGTCAAATGGCAGGGTAGCATATGTCTAGGCTGCTGTAGGCCCCGGCCCAATAGTGTAGTACCTACCTATGACACAATGTGTACACACATGTACTCAGTGCAATACCACTTATGTGAGGTGGAATAAGTGTGATACTGACTGTGTGCAAGGTCTGTAAAGGTGTGATAGCTTAGCGTGGGGTTGTGTCTGTCATGGTAGTTTGTGTCCTAGGTGTGAGGGCAGTGAAAGATGTGTCAGTTATTGGGATGCAGACATAGTAGGATGGCATATGTTGTGACGCAGTACCTTGTGTATGACTGTGGTGTCCCATTGTAGGCTATAGCAGTACATGTATGCTCAGTAAGTGGTACTGCTGGTGAATCCAGGTCACATATGAACTGTTATACTACCTGAAGCTGTAGGCCTAAACACCACAGTATGGTGTATGTTCACATTCCCTGGTATCACTGTCTTGTGTGTTTCCTGTAGTCTGCACAGATTACATTCCTCAGCCATAGGTATCTGTAAGTAGGGGCACACAGTACTATAAGGTACACAGGTAATGCTCATCAGTGTTGGCATACATTTGTGTGTTGTATGTTTGCCTGATGTGTGTGTAATGATGCCTGTACCATGGCCGCAATCACATGTTTGTTACAGGGTATGTGTGTGTACCTAGCAACATGTATACTCTGTTACAGCAGTATGCCAGCTATATTAACAACCGTGCACATATGTTAGGTAGGGGTATGGCATCAAAGACTAGGGTGGTTTACTGTTAATACTGTAACTGTACATTACATTCATTGCATTGGATGACAATATTCGTCATGCATTAGCTTGATATATACCCCCAGTGTGAGGTTGTGCATTGTATCCAATACAGTGCGTCAAGTACTGGTGTATACTGGTTTGTTGTATGGAGTGCGGCAGCCACTGTCACGCAGTTGTGGGCTGAGCACTGATAAGTGATATTGAAGGTGTGTATCCTCTGACAGACAGACAGATGCTATATCTGGCAGTTAAGTGATATCTGTACTTCATAATGTTAAGTGTGCCACATGACTTGCTCACACATATTGTTTAATTGTCTTCCAGGGTTATGGCTCATCACCACAATCCTGTGTATACAGCTGCAGAGGAGGAGGTCATACAGGCCAGCCTGTATCAAAACTATGCACGGCTGTTTTCCAGGGCCAGCCAGTACCAGCATGAGTGCACTGCACTGTGGAAAGATCTTGTTCGCCGGGTAAATGACATAGGCATGCATAACCGGACATATGAGCAGATACGCCATCACTGCAGTGATTTAATCAGACATGTCCGGCAGCGTGCATCTGATATCCATAGGCAACAGCTTACCACAGGTGGTGGTGTGCCCATACATCCCCACCTCACCAGAGTGGGGGAGCTGCTCCTAAGCGTGGTGGCTCCTGGTCTACAGCAGCAGCAACATCATGCATGTGTCATCATGGAGGCCGGTGCTACCCAGCAGGACGACATGGAGCGTGCAGGTAATATGCCCTAGCTGTAGACTACTGTTACCTGTATTGTTAGAATATGCTTATGTGAGATGTCTACTGTGTGTTTAGCAATTGTGCTGCCTCTCGTGTGCAATACTGATATTTGGAATAGTATCTCCACACCTGTGACTGTTGACTGTTGTTCCACTGTAGATTAGCGCACTCACTCACGGCAACAATGCCACAGTTGTGGCCACTGTTAAACTGTGTCATATTCTTGTAGGTCCCTCTGGTGTGACAGCAGGGCAGACGGTACATAATGGTGAGTGTGTTAACACTTTCATAATGGTAATGAAATGTGCATGTCATAGGTGAGGTGTAGGCCATGTACACGTAACACACCTATGCATAATGCATGCTGTCCATGTTTGCTGTGAGACATTAATCATCACATTAAAGTCAGTAGCTGCCTCAAGCACATACACTGCACAGTGCAGCAGACACAAGTGTGGCAGCACTGTACTGCACCTTAGATATGCATAGTTGCTACAGCTGTACACAACAGAACACGTTTATCATATGCAGTACATGAAAACATGCTATACTCATAGCAGTCATTGCTTTGCACCTCAATGTTGTGCATGTGCAAACATATGCATCTATACACAATATGCATAGCATGTTGTGTGTGTGCTTACATATGCCAGTATACACAATATGCACAGCAGTTGCCATCCAAGCAAAGTGTCACATATATGTCCTGGAATGCTAGTGGGTGCATAGGTCACTTGACACACATTGGGTTGTGTCCATGTTCAAATTGTGTTCCAGGGTGTAGCCAATCACTGAACAATGACACAGCTGCAACAAAGCCAAGTATACTGCCATTACATTGGGGCGCCTACACTAGCACTGTATGGTCTTGTGCAACACATATTCTGCAAGCTGACACGTGTGTGGTGACTGTTTACCTTGTGATACTGACACCCACCTTCACCCACTATAGAGTATTTGTTGGATTGCTGGTGTGTGTGTATGTGCTGTAGTGAGGATTGTATTACTGTGTATGTGTGCATGTGTGCATGTGTTCATGTGTAGACCGTAAAGTGTGTTTCCTGTCTTCTTCTCACAGGTGCTTAGTTAGGGCTGGCCGAATGCAGCAGGGAACCTGAAGCCACTGCCACGAATAGTGCTGATGAGACATGTATATTGACACAGGGAGGTTTGATAGGGTCTGTCGTTGGTCCACCAATCAACAGTACACAGCGCTCAACCCCATCTATACGCACACTCATACTGCCAATACATCCCTCACCACCAGTGGCCATAGGCGAGGGACAGCATACAGTTGGCACTGACCAGGAGAGTGTGGTACCCATGGCACTTGCATCCCCTCACAGCAGCCATAACCATATTCCTGGAACGGTACCACATAGGCAGAGGTCCAGGGGTTCTTGGGGAGCACCGCTGGTCGTATTGTCCCTGGCAGGTATGCCCTCACTGGTCTCATGACATCTAGTATGTTCCAGGCTGTAATGCAGGCTCAGGCACGTATGGAACGGTACACCAGGCAGGGACTTAGGGCGCAGAGGGCACATTACACCGCTATCAATGACAGCATCCGTGACCTTGCAGGTGCCATTCGGACTTACACTGAGGTCATTGGTAGACGTTGGGGGGAGACAATAGATGCCCTGTACAATATGTCATCCATGAGCCAGGACTGTGCGGGATGGTTGCGATGTCAACGCGGACACATGCCAGCAACAGCAACAGCTGGTAGTGGTCGCAGATGGCCCCTGGGTCACAGCCGCTCCTGTAGTGGCAGTACCAGCCAAAGCAATGCTGGGGCTGGTCTGTCCATTGACCATCCCAGTAGACCAGGTGCACGTGGCTCTGGCCATTCCCAGCAGGGACATGGGTCCAGTCATCCCACCTCTGCCTCTGAGGACAGTACCAGTCAGGGTTGGTACCCGATACTGTCCATAGCACTCCTGCCAGGCACAGGTACTGTGTCCATGGCTGGAGACAGTAATCTGTACAGCCTAGCAGGTACAGTCTATTGCTGTCCCACAAACTACTGTATATGGCAGCCACATGGTGGAGCTGTGTGCATGCAGACACACACACATAACACATTAACCAAACAACTAGGGCTCACACATACACACACACTGTCACACATTGTGCTGTCTGTCGTGTGTCAGGATCTGCCACATAACACATGCAATCAGGTCACTACAAAGCAAGTACAGGACTGGCACCATCATTGTCCATGCTGGTGCGTAAAACCTCAGATATTACTCCCTGGACCACATGACATGGTACATGGAGGAACAGTGTCATGATGTAGCCCAGGCCAATATGACCCTGACCTTGTCTAGCATCTTACACCCACCAAGTATGATGTCACAGTATACAGACAAACATATCATGTTTAACACTTGGCTAACAGATTGGTGTCATTCATAGGGGATACAGTGTCTGTCAGCCTGTGGTGACATACTCAACATGCCACATAGCTTCACTATGGACAGCTTGCACTTGTCACCCTTGGACCTTTGAATGCTGGCTAAGACTCTTGCTACCACCATAGTGCATTTGTTGAGCAGGGCTCAAAAGACAAACCCACCTACATAGACATTACAGGTTAAATAACACTAAGGGTAATGTTGCTCAACACCAGATGTGTTACCCTCATATTGCTGCCACTCAGGACTCCCCTCCATATGGAGGATAGCAATATATGTGCACTAACAGACGCCTAGTTCAGGGTCACATATGCACACCAGCACTATCAGGTTATGTTTCATACCATGCTTTCTGACCACAGGACTTGGAACGGACAACACAACTAAGGGGTGTATCCATATACATCACAGATACACACACCTCCGGGTTAGTGGCACTGCACTAAGCATCACATACCGTACATATACAACTACCATTGTTCGAAACTGCCTTTCAGTTTGTTGCCTACTACAGACCACCCTCCCATACTCAAGAACCACACACGGCTTTCCTGGGAACAGTGGGGGATATGATGGTCTCCACGAACACCATTATATTGGGTGACATCAGATACATGAATATTGACTGGGGATACTAGTCAAGCCGCAACAACCTCGCCCTACAGTCACTACAATTTGTACATTCATATGCTAAGGCACAACCAGTCACCACAGACACAAGGGGGAATACATATTGGACATGATCATCACCGACATGGGGACTCTATGTTACACACCAGCAATATACCCCTCATTGGTAAGGTCGGAACATACAGCTATCTCAGTGGACATACATATACACTCCACACACCCATCCTGGGTAATCTTGGTGAACTTCTGATGAGCCAATGTCTCACTTCACCACAGCAAGGTGGTATCCTTAAGAGACCTTGAGACTGTGTGAAATACAGCTCCAACTGCTGAATCCTTTACATACACATTCTATGGACTCCTAGTGGACTGCATGGATTGTGCTACCCCAAATAACAACAAGACTCACTCCTCCAATGGCAGGGGACCTGTCTGATAGACACCAGCCATTAATGAGCTGTACACTGTCAGAAGGAAGCTACTACATGATAGAGCACAATCCCAGACGGGGAAAGCATCTGTGATCTGTACTAGCAGACAGCTATGATTACTCATGTACTTATCTAAGGTCTTCTTCTCACAGACAATTGCACCAGACAAGTAGGACTATCACAAAGCCTTTTTCTGTTATGTCAGGAACCTGGGTGGACACTCACTGATATTCTGTGAGTTACTGCATACTGACTACACTTACCCTGAACCCACTGGCATAGCCAACATCCTGGCAAACAGGTTCAATGCAGATGTCTCCCCCATCCCCCCTAGGGAGCAACTACCCATCCCAACAGAGTGTAACCTCCCTGACACCACACAGTAACAGGTGAGTGCTGCCCTCCCAAAGCATACATTACAGCATCAATGTGACCAGTTGGTGTCCCGGCCTGCATCTTACACGAGCTTCATGACAGACGTAACCCTCACATTACATCACTGTGCAATATTGGAGTTACTACAGGATATGTACCCACGGAATGGCATACAGTGACAGTGTTCCCACTCCACATAGTTGGTGCCAGAATGGAACACAGACAATATTGCCCTATAAGCCTAACTATCCTGTTATGCAAAGCTATGGAGTGTATTGTCATGGGACTCTTACACATAGACATCAGGAAGCTACAGACACTGTGTCCTACACATTTCACCGTTGTTGTGGGCAGATCTTGCCTCTTGAACATGTTTGTATTCTTTTGACAGTTAACAGGTCCATCAACATAGGGACAGTTGTACACGTAGCCTACCTGAAGCTTGCTAAACCCTTCCACACAATAACCCACTGGGCCATTATGCATTGGCTCACCAGCATCGATATGGACACATATCTCACATGATGGATTGCTACCTGGATCAGGGATAGCAACCACATGGTCAGAATTGCAGGTGCCATGTCTGACTATACACCAGTTGCATGTGGCATCCCACACGGCTCAGTCCTGGGACCTCTCTTGTTCAGTATATACTTGTCTGACTTACAGGCTACCACAGGGGGAATATGGCTGACCTTGTTCACACTTGACTGCAAACTGGGTGCCATGATCTCCTCTCCAGCTGCCACATGCATACTCCAACAGGGTCTCTCAGAGATGGATGACTGGTGCCTGAGCCATGGCCTACAGCTAAATGCCATTAGTTGCATAGTCATCCCCTTTGGGAATAACAACATGCTCACACATTAACACATAGGTAGTACTTCATTACATATGGTAGGTGTTGTTAGGTGATTGGGGACATGACTTGTTCGTACTGTCACCTTTGACATTCACGTTGCCACAGTGGTTGGACAGACCTTCTATATAAGCAACCTTATCCCATATGGTTTCACATCTAGATCGAGTGATGTCATTGTGCCCCTATACTAATAACAACCGTGCTTGGTTACAATGCCACCTTTGGGGTGTACCTTACCCAACACCTGCAGCATCTGTACTGGCCACAGATACCCAAGCAACAGCCACCCCTCAACAATACCCATGAATCACATATCTCACAAAATCAGTGTGCCTCACATTCACAGCCCTTAAGGCCAAACAACACACCAAATACAGTTGTTATAGGGGACTCTATTGTCCGTCACACTGACGTCCTGCTCAACTGACTGAACAAGGAGAAGGTCACTGTAAGCTGCCTGTCAGGTGGCAGGATCCACCACATAATGCAAGCTCTCAGGTCACTCCAAAGCAGGTACAAGTATGACTCTGTCATTGTCCATGCAGGTGTGAATGACATGAGACATACCTCCCTGGACTACAAGACATGAGACATAGAGCAGCTCTCTGATCATGTAGCCCAGGCTGGTATGACCCTGACCTTGGGTAGCATCTTGCCCTCACCAAGAATGATGCCAGAGTATACAGACAAAATGATCAGTTTAAACAATTGTCTAAAGTATTGGTGTCATTCAATGGGGATCCAGTGTTTGTCAGCCTGGGATGACATGCCTGACAAGCCACGTTGCTTCACTAGGGATGGCTTGCACCTGTCACCCTTAGGCTTTCGTATACTGGCCATGCCTCTTGCCACCCCCATAGTGCATTTTTAGGTGAGGCTCAAAGAACATACACACCTCCATTGACAACCCAAGGATACAAAATCTAGAGGTAATGCTACTCAATGCCAGACGTCTACACCTCAAGATGCATGCACTTGAGGCTCTCCTCAGTATGGAGAATATCGATGTCTGTGCAGTAACAGAAATCTGGTTCAAGGCTCCTGAGAGCACACCAGCACTACCAGGTTATAACTCATACCATGCGTTTCACACACAAAACTCGGACCGAAGCACAAAAGGAGGGGTAGTATCTATATTCATCAAAGATACCTACACCTCCAGGTTAGTGGCACTGCACGAAGCATCAGAAACCATCCATGTGCAACTAACAGCGGGCCAAACTGCATTTCAGTTTGTAGCCTGCTACAGAACACCCTCCCTATTACAGGAATCCCACTTGGCATTCCTGAGAACACTGGAGAATATCAAGGTCTCTCCTACAACTATGTTATTAGGTGACAACAACTACCCAAACATTGACTGCAACAACTACTCATGCCCAATGGTTCCTTGAAGTTATAAACTGTAATGCGATGGAACAACTGGTTACCACTCCCACAAGAGGGAACAACATATTGGACCTGGTCATCACCAACATGGGGACTCTATGTTCCACACCAGAGGTAAACCCCTCATTGGTAAGATCAGACCATTAACAAATTTCCATGGACATCCATATCCCGTCCCCACCCCCAGCCAAGGAAATCACTGTATAGAATTTCTCAAATGCCAACTTTGCACTTCTCAAGACTGAGGTAGAATCCTTCAAAGCCCACAGGCCAGAGGATAACAGGCCAATCCGCAGAATTCTTTACAAATGCATTGTATGAGCACCTGCAGGAATGCATGGATCGTGCTATCCCAAATAAAACGAAGCCTCACTCCTCCAAAAACAGGAGACCTGTTTGGTGGACCCTGGCCATAAATAAGCTATACAACAGAAGGAGGAAGCTACTACATGACAGAGCAAAATCCCAAAAATGGAAGCCATCTCTGATCAGTATTAGCAAGAAACTTCAATACCTCATAAAATCATCAAAGGCCAGTTTCCAAATGGAAACTGCCCTAGACACTAAAGATAATCACATGTCCTTCTTTAGTTATGTCCATAATATGGGTGGAAACTCCCAGATATGCTCTGAATTGTTGCATAATGGTACAAAATATTCTGAAACTACAGATGGCCAACATCCTGGCAGACAGTTTCAGCACAAACCTCTCCCCCCCTTCACCCACAAAGGAACAAATGCCTATCCCAACTGAATGTAACCTCCATGACATCACAGATGCACAGGTGAAAGCTGCCCTCACCAAAGCAGAAAACACAGCAGCACAGTATCCCAGGCTGTGTCTTACACAAGCTCCAAGATGAACTGAACCCTCACATTAAGTCACTGTTCAAACTTAGCCTTACTACAGGATATTAACCCAAATAATGGCATACAGCTACAGTGGTTCCACTCCACAAAGGTGGTGCCACAACAGACCCTGGGAACTATCGCCCCATAAGCCTGACTAGTCTGGTCTGTACAGCTATGGAGAGTATTATCATGAAACTCATAAACAAAGACATTGGGAGCCTCCAGACACTGGACCCTACCCAGTTTGGCTTTGTTAAGGGCAGATCTTGCCTCTTTAAACTAGTTGATTTCTTTGAAACAGTTACCAAAGCTATGGATGAGGGCAAGGTAGTCCACACAGCCTACATGGACCTCGCAAAAACATTCAACACAATACCCCGCTCGGATATCATACATAAGCTTAACAGCTTAAATATCAACCCCTATATCACAAGATGGGTTGTAATCTGGCTCAGGGATAGAACCCACATTGTCAGAATCGCAGGTGCCATGTCCAAATACAAACCAGTTACAAGTGGCATCCCACAGGGCTCAGTTCTGGGACCTCTCTGGTTCAGTATATACTTCTCTGAAGTTTAGGCTAACACAGGGGCATTATGGCTGAAAAGGTTTGCAGATTACTGCAAACTGGGGGCCATAATCGAATCTCCAGCTAACATAAGCATCCTCCAGAAGGGTCTCACAGCGATGGATGTTTGCTGCCAGAGCCACAAGCTCGTGCTACATGCTATAAAGTGCATAGTCATCCCCTTTGTGAAAAACAAGGTGCACACAAATTACCACATAAGTGGTAATCCATTAAGTACAGAAGTAGTAACTTGAGATTTGTGGACCAATGTAGATATTAATCTCTCCTTTGATAATCACATTGCCAAAGTGGTTACAAACACCTTCTATATATGCCACCTTATCACGAACGGGTTCGCATCTACATCAAGTGAGGTCATTGTGCCCTCTACTCGTTAGTCATCAGCACCATACTTGAATACAATGGCCCTTTTGGGATGTACCTTACCCGACACCTGCAGCACCTGGAGAGACCTAAAAGTACCTCTCCAAAAGGGTCATGGGCTACAAACAGATGTCATATGCAGCTCACCTAAGGAAACTCCAGCTCTACTCAGTTGCTTACCACCTACTCAGAGACAATCTATGCCTGACATACAAAGCCAT
Source organism: Protopterus annectens (assembly GCF_019279795.1). Classification (NCBI taxonomy): domain Eukaryota; kingdom Metazoa; phylum Chordata; order Ceratodontiformes; family Protopteridae; genus Protopterus; species Protopterus annectens. The sequence goes on along the minus strand of NC_056725.1, from coordinate 1,656,085,848 downwards.
GTCAAAGCCCGAATTAATGGACATGCTCCACCTCAAAAATCCAAGTCCCTTAGAGATACACGCCCCAGGGACTTAAACCTCAGCACAGGAATAAAAAGGACATGCTGGAGGGACAGATTCATTTCCCAGAGGCTCACCTCACTCTGGAATAGAATCCCAATTCATATTAGACATAGACATAGCCCCTCGCTGACCCTCTTCAAGCCAAATCTGGACACATGGATGGGAAATCGCAAATTCACCCCTGGGATCTCTTCTGTGTCCCTGCTCGACAGAGGCACAGTAGCCTAAATGTACATGGGCTATCTTGTGTGACCTACTATTCACTGGCACAGTGTAGTACTCTGACAGGGCTGCAAAGGCCAAACACACTCTGGCTAGGCTTGTACATACCCTAGGGCAGATAGCCTACTATCGACCTCTGAACCTATGCTTCTGCTCAGGATGCACAATATTTACTGCTGATACTGTTTGCAGGTCTTTATTGTCTTTGCTTTCCCAGTTTCTATGAACAACTTAGGTATCTGTGGAACATGTTTGATCATGACAGGGTTCCACTATATTATATAAGTGTCTGTTGTCATGTAACTGTGTGCACAGGGCGGATTGCTGGATAGTGAGGGGTTCCTGGGTTAACACATGCAACTGCCAGATGTGTGGCCCACTGCTGTAGTCAGACATGGCCTAAGTGTGTCAGCATGCCCAGTTCAGGTTTTCCATGTTTTGTTGCCTGACATATGTCTCATTTATCCAAGTGTGTGAGCATGCCCAGTGTGACCTTTCAGCATGTTGCAATCTGAAGTCCACTACATTTGTGGATGTGTGTGAACATGACCGATATTAACATTTATACTGTGTGTGTTGGAAGTCAAGTTCTGTTCTTACTGCAGCACTCACCTTTGTGTCATAACTCAACAGGGATTACGCTGTGCCTGCAGGGTTTCCATGAGATACTTTGCATAGACTTATCAACATTCCTTCATACTGGCTGAACAGTGCAATGCTGTCATGGTTTAGTGGTTCAGTACTTTAACTATGGCGCACAGTATCCTGGGTTTGAGGCCCATCACTACTTTATATTTCCATACTGAGCAGACCAGACTGCTTAAGGGCCAGTTAAGCAATTATGAACATGTTGGCTTTTATTCTGCTATGCCCTACTTAGACCAGGCTTGTCTGACATTGCTGTATATTCACCAACTTTGCTGGACATTGCCCAATATTACTCAACACTGACCACAGTTGTACTAGTTGGTGTGCGTATTCTGTTTGCATATATTACATGGTGGTAAATGCTGTTTATCACTATCTTTAATTGCTTGACACATGCAATCATGCCTCAGGTGGTGCTGCAGGGCTGCCTATGTCGGATGAACATACTACACTCCCTGTACATGTTTGAAGCAGGTAGTGTCAACATAGACATCCCTTTTACTATATGTGCGGGTCAGAGAGAGGTATCATTTCCAGGGTTCCTACTGAGCCAGTGTATGTGCTATGCGTTGCCTCTTTGCCAAAGCCAAAGTGTACTGGGCACGCCTCCTTCTTCCTACTGGGGCAGGCTCAGGTTGTTCCTCCTCTGAGTCATGCTCTGCCAGGTGATGACCTTGGCAATGGTGGGGGGCTGTTTGGGCCAGGCTTATGCTGGTCCTGCTGCAGCTGTTTTCACAGGATCATATTATCTAGCATAGCACATACCATGACAATTTGGGTACATGTAGTTGGAGTGTACTGCAAGTCTCCACCAGATGTGTCCAGACACTGGAACCATGACTTAAGCTGCCCAAACACACACTCAATTACATTTCATGTTTGTGCATGTGCCTCATTATGGCGTTCCTGTTCAGGTGTGTGTGCATTTCTGATGGGTGTCATCAGCCACGGCTCCAGTGCATAGCCAGCATCCCTCACTAGGTGACCATGTGGGATGTCCCCACTGGCAAATGTCTGGTACAGATGCGTCAGATGCCAGATATGGGAATCATGGTAGCTTCCATGGCAGCCAGCACACACATTCAATATTATGCCCTGGGCATCACACACAACCTGGCAGTTGATGGAGGGAAAGCCCTTGTGGTTGCAAAGCAGAAAAATAAAAATTAAAACCCACAAATGTGGATTTTATGGTGATTTGTATTGTACAATGCAAGGCAATAGCAGGCTGAAGACAACATGGCCACCGAGTAGGGGTTGCTAAGGGGAGAAGCCCAGTCTAAGACATGTAACCAAGTATTAGTAGGCAATCCTATGTAAATGAGTGTTAGGATAGTGAATCGCACTTTTGCATAGCAAATGAGCACAATCAGTGGAGTGTAGGAGTAGGATATGGGGAGTAACAGAGTAGGAGATAGGTGACATCACAAGGGGGGTATGTATGAAAGTAGTGAAGCTCATAGGAGCAGAGTGGCATGTGTCAGCTGTCAGTTAGACATCATGGAAAGAGGTGTGTCAACAGGCAGGCCAGGGAAAGCCAAGAAATGGAAGGTGTATACTATGGATAACACCAAAGTTTCTTGCTGAGCGGGTATGCGCGCGTGTGAGTACCTGTAAACCTGAGTAAGACAGAGTGCGTGTGTGAAAGCGTGAGTGCGCGCGTTTAAGCTGGAGTAAGCATGTATAAGGCTGTTTAAAGACCTATAAGCGCGTTTGCGCTGGTGTGCACGTGTTTTGACCCAAATAAGCAAGTTGTAGTCTGTCTAAGCATGTGTGCGTGCATGTGAGCGGCTGTGAGCGTGTTTGCACTTGTATGTGCGTCGCTCCCCTCTGAGGAAACAGAAAGGAAAAAGGAAGAACAACAAATAGTAGGAAGCTACCAGGGAATACTAGTAGAGCTAGCAGGTGAAAACAATCAGAATCAGGCAATTACACAGGCAGAACACTAGCCCAGCCCAGCACTTAAAACTCTGCAAACAACAGTGCAGTTTGGTACTCTCAAGAGACACTGCAACACTGGAGTAAGCTACTAGAAGTGAAAACTGAAAAAGCTACACTCAGACAAAAAATGCTAGGGGCTGCCATTGCTGTTATAAGGTGACATATGCAACATGCTGAGCATGGTGACAATGCAAATGCTGCCGGACAACCCACAGTGAGGAGACGGAGAAGAGTGTACAGGCCCAGGGTCACCTACCAGGGTTTACATGAGCTGGAGATAGTGGAGCGCTATAGAGTGGACAGAGACCTCCTGCAGCAAATTGTTGAGCTATGCAGGCCACACCTCACACACAGAACCAAAAGAGGGGAACCCATCCCAGTGGAAACCAAGGTATGTGTTGGCCTAAGTATACTAGCAACAGGTACCTTCCAGAGACCAACTGGTGATATGATGGGGATATCACAGGCATCATCATCCAGGGTACTGCACCAGTTCCTGGATGCCATGTCAGCACATGTCGGTGATCATGTATATTTCCCCAATTCCCGTGAGGCATTGGCCAGCAATATGCGTCTCTTCCAGCAAATAGCAGAATACCCTGAGGTAGTGGGTGCAATAGACTGCACGCATATACACACCAAAGCACCAGCCGGTCAGTGGGGTAGGGCCTACATTAACCACAAGGGCTTCCCCTCCATCAACTGCCAGGTCATGTGTGATGCCCAGGGCATAATAATGAATGTGTGTGCTGGCTGCCCTGGAAGCTACCATGATTCCCATATCTGGCATCTGATGCAGCTGTACCAGACATTTACCAATGGGGACATCCCACATGGTCACTTAGTGGGGGATGCTGGCTATGCACTGGAGCTGTGGCTGATGACAATAATCAGAAATGCACACACACCTGAACAGGAACGCCATAATGAGGCACATGCACAAACACAAAATGTAATTGACCGTGTGTTTGGGTTGCTCAAGTCACAGTTCCGGTGCCTGGATACATCTGGTGGAGCCTTGCAATACTCACCAACTACATGTACCCAAATTGTCATGGTATGTGCTATGCTACATAATATGATTCTGCGAATACAGCTACAGCAGGACCAGCATAGGCCTGGGCCAAACAGCCCCCCACCATTGCCAAGGCCATCACAGGCAGAGCATGACTCGGAGGAGGAACAACCTGAGCCTGCCCCAGTAGGCAGAAGGAGGCGTGCCCAGTATGCATTGGCCTTGGCAAAGAGGCAACGCATAGCACATACACTGGCTCAGTAGGAACCCTGGAAATGATACCTCTCTCTGACTCCCACATATAGTGAAAGGGATGCCTAAGTTGACACAACCTGCTTTCAAACATGTGTAGGGAGTGTAATATGTGCATCCAACATAGGCAGCCCTGCAGCACCACCTGAGGCATGATTGCCATGTGTTAAGCAATGTAAAGTAGTGCTAAACAGCATTTACCACCATGTAGTATATGCAAACTTGATGACCTTGAGTATCATCCTACCCTCACCAAACATGATGCCACAATATGAAGACAAGATGATCAATTACAACACTTGGCTTAAGTATTGGTGTCAGTGAAAGGGGATCCAATGCCTGTCAGCCTGGGATGACATGCTCGACAAGACATGATGCTTCACTAGGGATGGCTTTCACCTGTCACCTGTGGCCTTTTGGATATTGCCAAAGGCTCTTGTCACCCCCATAGTGCCTTTTTTAGGTAAGGCTCAAAAGACAAACCCACCTCCATAGGTATCACAAGGGATAAGAAATTAGAAGTAATGCTACTCAATGCCAGAAGTCTAAACTGCAAGATCCATGCACTCCAAACTCACCTCAGCATGGAGAATGTTGATATCTGTGCAGTAACAGAAACCTGGTTCAAGGCTCCCAAGAGCACCCTAGCACTAACAGGTTACACCTCATACCATGCTTTACAGTGGCAAAACATGGAACAAACTACAAAAGAAGGGTGAGTATCAATATTTGTCAAAGATACCCACACCCCCAGGTTGGTGGCACAGCATGAAGCATCAGAGACTATCCATGTGCAACTAACAGTGGGTAAAACCATCTTCCAGTTCATAGCCTGCTGCAGACCACCTTCCTAAACCCAGGAACCACACTTGGCTGACTGGAGAACACATGAAAATATGAAGGTCTCCCCAAACACCATAATATTGGGTGACTTTGACTACCCAAACATAGACTGGGAGCATTACCCTAACTGCAACACCCTAGCCCAAAGGTTCCTAGAAGTTATAAACTCAAATGCTATGGAACAACTTGCTACCACTCCCACAAGAGGGGAAAACATACTGGACCTGATCATCACCAACATGAGGACTCTATGCCCAAGACCAGAAGTGTATTCCTCACTGGTAAGATCAGACCATAGAGTAATCTCACTGGATATTCACATCCCGACCCAACCCATGGCCAGAAAACAACAGTGAAAAATTTTCACTAAAGCAAATGTCACACTCCTCAAAACTGAGTTGTAATCCTTCACAGCCCCTATGCCTGTGGAAAATACGGCCCAGACCTCAGAACCCTTTATAAACGTATTCTATGAACACCTTCAGGAATGCACGGATCATGCAATCCCAAATAAAACCAAGATCCAATCCTCCAAAGGCAGGCATCCTGTCTGGTGGACCCCAGCCATAAAAAAACATACAATACATGGAGGAAGCTACTATATGATAGAGCAAAATCCCAAAAAGGGAAGGCATCTCTGATCAGTATTATTGAAAAACTACAGCCACACATAAAATCGTCTAAGGCCATATTTGAGATAAAAATTGTACAGAACACTAAGGATAATCACAAGGCTTTCTTTAGTCATGGTAGGAACCTGGGTGGGAATTCCCAGATATGCTCAGAATTGGTCCAAAACGACAAACAATACACCAAACCCACAGACATTGCCAACATCCGAGCTGACAGGTTCAGTGCAAACTTCTCCCCCTCCCCACCAAAAGGGCAAATATCTATCCCAGCAGAGTGCTGGCCCTCTCACATCTCAGATGCTCAGGTAACAGCCAGCCTCTCCAAAGCAAAACACACATCATCAATGGGACCAAACGGTGTCCTGGGCTGTGTCCAACATGAACCCCAAGAAGAATTGAACACAAACATAAAACCACTGTTCAGTCTCAGCCTTACCACAGGATATGTTCCCAAAGAGCAGTGTACAGCAACAGTGGTCCCTCTCCACAAAGGTGGTGCCTCAATGGATACTGCAAACTATTGCCCCAGAAGCCTGACTAGCTTGGTCTGCAAAGCTATGGAAAGGATCATCATGGACCTCAGAAATAAAGATATTGGGGACCTACAGACACTGGATTCTACCCAGTTTGGATTTGTTAAGGGCAGATCCTGCCTCTTAAACCTGGTTGAGTCATTTGAAACAGTCACCAAGGCCATTGACGAGGGGAAGGTGCTCCACACAGCCTACCTGGACCTCACAAAAGCCTTCCATACAATACCCCACTTGGTCATTATAGATAAGCTCACCAGCTTCAATATAAACCCCTATGTCACTAGATGGGTTGCAAACTGGCTCAAGGACAGAACCCACATGGTCAGAAATGCTGGAGCCATGTCAGACCCCTAACCAGCTACAAGTGGCATCCCACAAGGCTCAGTCCTGGGACCTCCCTTGTTTGGTATATATTTCTCGGAGGTACAGGCCAACACAGAAGGACTGTGGCTGAACAAGTTTGCAGTTGACTGAAAACTGGGCGCCATAATCGACCCTCCAGCTGACACAAGCATCCTACAAAAGGGCCTCATAGAAACAGACAACTGGTGCCAGAGCCATGTCCTCAAGCTAAACGCAAAAAAGTGTATAGTCATCCCCTTTGGCAAAAGCTAAGTGCCCACAAATTACCACATAGGTGGTAACCCATTAAGTATGGAAGAAGTGATAAGGGACCTGGGTGCCCAAGTTGATAGCAATCTCTCATTTGACAACCACATGGCCAAAGTGTTCAGAAAAACATTTCATATAGCCCACCTAATCATGAAGGTATTCACATCTAGATCAGGGGAGGTCATTGTGCCTCTTTACTCATCCCTCATCAGGCCCATAATTGAGTACAATGCCCCTTGTGGGATGTACCTTATCATACACCTGAAGCAGCTGGAAAGATCAGAAAAGTACCTCACCAGGAGGATCAAAGGGCTCAAACACATGCCATTTGCTGCCCGGTTAAAGAAACTGCAGCTCCACTCAGTGGCATACCGCCTGCCCAGAGGTGATCTGTGCCTGATGTATAAAGCCATGTCCAACCTGGAATCAATGGACATGCTGCACCTTGGAAAATCAGAATCCCATCAAGCTACGCGCTCAACGAGACCTGAACCTCAGGACTGAAATAAATAGGACATGCTGGAGTGAGAGATTCATAACCCAGAGGCTCCCTCCACTCTTGAGTGAACTCCCACTCCAGGTTAGCCAGAGTCCCTCATTGACTCTCTGCAAGCGGAATCTAGATTAGTGGATGGGAGATTGTAGGTTTACCCTGGGTATCACTTCTATGTCACTGTTAGACAGAGGCACAGTATACTAACCTTGAAAAATGTCATGGCAAACTCCACTTAAAATGTGTGTTGAAAGTCAAACACACTCTGGCTAGGATTATAAATGCCCTAGGGCAGATAGCCTAGTATGAACCTATGAACAGAATCACACACACTGACTAGTACAACTGTGGTCAATGTGGAGTAATGTTTGGCAATGTCCACCCAAGTTGGTGAATACATAGCAATGTTGGACAAGCCTGGTTTAAGTAGGCCATAGCTGAACAAAACGCACCATGCTCATAGTTGCCCAACTGGCCCTTAACCAGTCTGGTCTGCTCAGTACGAACATTTAAAGCAGTGATGGGACTCAAACCCATGATACTGCGCACCATAGTGAAAGTACTGAACCAGTACACCATGACAGTATTGCAGTGTTCAGCCAGTATGAAAGAATGTTGACAAGTCTTTGCAAACTATGCCATGGAAACCCTGCAGGCACAGCACAATCCCTGTTGAGTTATGACACAAAGGAGTCTGGCAGTAAGAACACAACATGAATTCCAACACACACAGTATAAATGTCAATATTGGTCATGTTCACACACAGCCACAAATGTAGTGGACTTTAGATCACAACATATGGAAAGGTCACACTGGGCATGCTCACACACTTGGCTAAATGAGACATATGTCAGGCAACAAACCATGGAAAGCCTGAACTGGGCATGCTCACACACTTAGGCCATGTCTGAGTATAGCAGTCGGCCACACATATCTGGCAGTTGTATGTGTTAAGCCAGGAACCTCCCACGATCCAGCAATCTGCCCTGTGCACACAGTTAAATGACAACAGACACATATATTAATATACTGGAACCCTGTCATGATCAAACATGTTACGCAGATACACAAGTTGTTCATAGAAACTGGGAAAGCTATGGCAATAAAGACCTGCAAACAGTATCAGCAACAAATATTGTGCATCCCCAACATAAACATAGGTGCAGAGGTCGATACTAGGCCGTCTGCCCTAGGGAATTTATAAGCCTAGGCAGAGTGTATTTGGCATCCGCCTCCCAGTAGAGTAGCCTACTGTGCCTCTGTAAAGTAGGTCACAGAAGACACTCTTTAAGGCTAGTTTGCTGTGCCTCTGTCAAGCAGGGACACAGTGGAGATCCCAGGGGTGAATTTGCAATCTCTCATCCATGCGGCTGGATTTTGCTGGAAGAGGGTTGGCGAGGGGCTATGTCTAACTTTAATTGGGATTCAATTCCAGAGTGAGGGGAGCCTCTGGGTAATGAATCTGTCCCTTCAGCATGCTCTATTTAGTTTTGTGTTGAGGTCTAAGTCCCTGGAGTGTGTAGCTCTAAGGGTCTTGGATGTTATGAGGTGGAGCATGTCCATTACTTCTGGGTTTGACATGGCTGTGTACGTCAGGCATATATTACCTCTGAGTAGGTGTTAAGCAACTGAGTAGAGCTGGAGATCCTTTAGTTGAGCTGCATAGGACATCTGTGTGTAGCCCATGATCCTCTTGGGGAGGTACTGTTGTGGACACTGTAGTTGCTGCAGGTGTTGGGTAAGGTACACCCCAAAAGGGCCATTGTAGTCAAACATGGGCCTGATGAGTGACTAGTAGAGGGCCACAATGACCTCCCATGATCTACATGCAAACCCCCATGTGATAAGGAGGGCTATATAAAGGTCTTTGCAATGACTCTGTCAATGTGATTAGCAAAGGAGAGGTTACAATCTATGTTGGTCCCCAAATCTGTAAATACATATTCTGTACTTAATGAATTAGCACTTATGTGGTGATTTGTATGCACCTTGTTTTCCCCAAAGGGGGTGACTATGCATGTCTTAGCATTTAGCACGAGGCCATGGCTCTGGCAACAAGCATCCATCTCTGTGAGACCCTTTTGGAGGAAGCATGTGTCAGCTGCAGTGTTGCTTATGGCCCCCGGTTAGCAGTCATCTGTGACGTTTGTTAGACATAATCCCCCCGTGTTAGTCTGAACCTCAGAGAAGTACATACCGAACAGGACAGGTCCCATAACTGAGCCCAGTGAGACACCAGTTGTAACTGGTCTGGAATTGGACATGGCACCTGCAGTTCTGACCATGTGGGTTCCATCCCTGAAGCAGATAGCAACACATCTAGTGATATAGGGGTTGATATTTAAGCTGGTAAGCATATGTATGATGCCTGAGTGGGGTATTGTGTTGCAGGCTTCTGCAAGCTACAGGTAGACTGTGTGAACTACCTTGCCCTCATCCATGGCTTCAGTAACCATTTCAAAGATATGAACTATGTGTAAGAGGCAAGATCTGCCCTTATCAAATCCGAATTGTGTATGATCCACTGTCTGGAGGCTCACAATGTTTTTGATTATGACTTCCATGATAATACGCTCCATAGCTTTTTCTACCACACTAGTCAGGCTTATGGGGTGATAGTTCCTGTCGTCCATTATGGCACCACCTTTGTGGAGTGGGAGCACTGTATCTGTATGCCATTCTCAGGGTACATATCCTGTAGTAAGGCTAAGTTGGAACAGTGACTTAATGTGAGTGTTCAGTTCTACTCAGAGCTCATGTGGACACAGCCTGGGACACCGTCCGGTCCCATACATATGCTGTGTTATTTGCTGTGGAGAGGGCACCTTTCACCTGTGCATCTGTGATGTCAGGGAGGTTACATTCATTTGGGATGGGCATCTGTACCCTTGGGGGTAAGGGGGGGGGCGTTTGTGCAGACTCTGTCTGCCAGGGTGTAGGCTATGTCTGTAAGTTTGGCATATTTTGTGCTGTTATGCAACAATTCAGAGCATATCTGGGGTTGTTTCCACACATATTCCTGACATAACTAAAGAAGGCCTTGTGATTATCTGTAGTGTCTGGTCAATTTCACTGTCAAAATGTGCAAGTGATAATTATGTGAGGGATTGAAGTGTCTTGCCAATACTGTTCAGAGATGTCCTCCCTCTGTGGGATATTGCTCTGTTATGTAGTAGCTTCCTCCTTCCGTTGTACAGCTTATATATGGCCGGGGTCAACCAGACAGGTCTCCTGTTTTGGAGGAGTCATGGTTTTATTTGGGATAGCATGATCAATGCATACCTGCAGGTGCTCATACAATGTGTTTGTAAAGGATTCTGCAGATTGGGCTGTATTATCCTCCAGCACGGGGCCTTTGAAGTTTTCCACCCCAGTCTTCACAAGTGCAAAGTCTGCTTTTGAGAAATTCTTTACAGTGATTTCCTTGGCTGGGAGTGGGACGGGATATGGATGTCGAGGGAAAGTTGTTTATGGTCTGATCTTAACAATGAGGGTTCTACCTCTGGTGTGGAACATAGAGTCCCCATGTTGGTGATGATCAGGTCCAATATGTATTCCCCCTTGTGGGTGTGGTGACTGGTTGTGCCATAGCACATGGATCCACAAATTGTAGTGGCTGTAGGGTGATGTTGTTGAGGTCCTGAGTAGTATCCCCAGTCAATATTTGTGTACCTGAAGTCAACCACTATAATGGTGTGTGTGAAGACCTTCATATCCTACACTGTTCCCAGGAAAGCCGAGTGCAGTTCCTGGGTATGGGGGGGGGGGGGTTGTCTGAACTGCACACCAAACCAAAAGGCAGTTTTGCACAATGGTAGTTGTATATGTATGGCCTGTCATGCTTAGTGCAGTGGTACCAACCCAGAGGTGTGTGTATCTGTGATGTATATGGATACACTCCCTACTTGTGTTGTGTGTTACAAGTCCTGTGGTCACAAAGCATGGTATAGAACATATCCTGGCAGTGCCAGTGTGCATATGTGACCCTGAACTAGGCATCTGTTAATGCACAGATATTGTTATCCCCCATACTGAGGGATAGTAAAAGATGTACATTCCTCTTTGGAAAGACTGATGATGTCAGCACCCTATAAATACAGCAGGAGAAGGGAAATCATCCAATAATGTGAATAGCGCGCTGTGGTAATGCATTTCTCTCAAGTATCATAACTTAGTTAGGTAGGGATTTGAATCCTGCAAATGCTGTGTGTGTGGGGTGGCAGGGGGGTGTGTATGTATACAATTCTCTGTGACACAATGTGCACAAGGACATAACAATGTTGTGCAAGTGTTACAAGCTGTGGGTGCATATATTTGCACACACACACACAACACATGATGGTGCTACGCAACAACTGCTATGTGTACTTTTGTGGTAAGTGGAATTGGATGTGGTGTAGTAACGTGAGCCATGATCAACATGCTTCTTGTGGTCAGTCAACAATAATAATGTGTGCCAGACAGGCAGCTAGCATGCTGTACCTGAAGCGCAGTAACATGACTACATCCACAATTGCACAGCCACTTGTTACATGGGTGTGTAAGGTGGCCAATAGTGAGCATTGCCTAACATGAATGTATTATTTGTTCAAGACTGTTGCACAAAGACATGGTAGGCCTCTACCCCTCAGGTATATTATGTGTGCTGCATAGAGGATAAGTGGGATACTGAAGGGTGGCCATACAGCAGGAGTCATAATTGGACATGTGTAGCAGGCTAAGGTGTAGTGTTTATGCCAAACATGTATGTGTTGTGTACATGTGTATCAGGTATGCCTATACAATGTCCAGTACTGTGTTGCCACACATGTGTGACATGCTCTGTGTATTGCATGTGAGTGAGGCAGCTACTGAGAATAATGGGATATGCATAGTCTCACAGCAAACATGCACAACATGCATTATGCGTAGGTGTTACATGTGCACACACTACACCTCCATATGACATGCACATGTCATTAGCAATAGTATTGTTATTACACACTCACCAGCATGGATTGGCTGCCTTGCTGTCACTCCAGAGGGACCTGCAAAAATATGACAGTGATTGCCAGTGGCCACAACTGTGCCATTGATACTGTGAGTATGATAAAGTACAGTAGTACAACAGGTGGCTTTCACAGGTGTACAGATTATGCTCAGAATATCAATCTTGTAGAAGAATAGGCAGGTTAACAGCTACACACACAGTACATATCTCACAGACGCATAAACTACCAGTACAGAGAACAGTCAGCTACAGATATGGCATGTTACCTGCACACTCCATTTCAACATGCTGGGTGGCTCAGGCCTCCATGATGACACATGTTAGTGGATGTTGTTGTTGTTGGCCTGGAGCCACAACACTTAGGAGGTGCTCCTCCACACTGGTGAGGGGGGGTGGATAGGTACCCCACCACCTGTGGCAAGCTGTTGTCTGTGGATATCAGACACACGCTGCTGGACATGTCTAATTAAATCACTGCAGTGATGGCATACCTGCTCATATGTCTGGTTATGCATGCCTATGTCATTTACCCAACGGACAAGATGTTGCCATAGTGCAGGCCTCTCATGCTGGTTCTGGCTGGTCCTGGAAAACAGTACAGAGGAATTCTGCACCAGGCTCTGGTGGATCTCCTGATCCTCTGCTGCTGTATAAGATGGGCTACGCTGATGCACCATCACCCTGGAAGGAAAAGAAAAATATGTGAGCAAGTCATGTGGCACACTTAATATTCTAATGTACTGATATCACTTAACTGCCATATATAGCATCTGTCTGTCTATCAGGGGATACACATGTTCGATACCACATATCAGTGCTCAGCCCACAACTGTCTGACAGTGCCTGCCACACTCCATACAACAAACTAGTATACAACAGCACTCGGCACACTGTTTGGGATACAATGCACAACCTCACACTGGGGGTATGTATCAAGCTAATGGATGACGAATATTGTCATCCCATGCAATGAATGCAATGCACATTTAACAGTTTAAACGGTAATCCACCCTAGTCTTTGATGCCATACCCCTACCTGACATATGTGCACAGTTGTTAATATAGCCAGCATACTGCTGTCACAGAGTATACATGCTGCCAGGTACACACACATTCCCTGTAACACACATGTGATTCCGGCCATGGTACAGGCATCATTACACACACATTACACATACATACATACAACACACAAATGTATGACTACACAGATGAGCATTAACTGAGTACCTTATAGTACTGTGTACCCATACTTACAGATACCTATGCATGAGGTATGTAATCTGTGCAGACTACAGGAAACACACCAGACAGTGTTACCAGGGAATGTGAACATACACCATACTGTTGTGTTTAGGCCTACAACTTCAGGTAGTACAACTGTTCATATGTGAGCTGGATTCAACAGCATTACCACTTACTGAGCGTACATGTATTGCTTCTGCCTATGATGGGACACCGCAGTCGTACACAGGGAACTACAGCACAACATATGCCAATCTACTATGTTTGCATCCCGATAACTGACACATCTTTCTCTGGTCTCACACCTATGACACAAACTACCATGACAGACACAAACTCACGCTAATCTATCACACCTTTACTGACCTTGCACACAGTCAGTGTCACACTCATTCAACCTCACATAGCTGGTATTGCACTGAGTACATTTGTGTGTGCATTGTCTCATAGGTAGGTACTATGCTATTGGCCCTGGGCCTAGGGTAGCCTAGCCATATTTTAACCTGCCCTTTGGGACACATGTAATGTGATTTTACTTGCTCCTGTGAAATGGTTACACAGAGGTGACTCACAGGGCATATTACCTATCTCCATAACATTCATCAGGGGTATGTATGACATCTACTAATAAGGAGCCTTGTTTGTTAATGCTGGGTGGTTTAGTCCAGGGTATGGCATATTTGTGTATGGAAACCTGTACCTCCAGCATGTGCTGTTTAGTGCAGTGACAAGGATTAGGGCCCTAGGTCATGTAAGCTGGACGGATTGTGAGGTGTTGCCATGGTGGTTGGCCGACTGGTATGGGTGTGACATAACTCTGTATGTCCAGCAGTGGTAACCTCTGTGTAGGAAGTATGCAAGGCAATCTAGCTGTGGTTTTGTGAGTCAGTCTGCATAGGGAATGTGTTTGAGGGCATTATCAGTCTTTGTTAGGTATGTCTGTGGTCTTTCCACTTGCTGTAGTTCCCATGGGAGGTACATACTGCATAGGACACTGTGAGGAGTAGAGGGGCACACTGACTTACATTTCCCTAGCTGACACACCTTTTGTGATGACACGTACCATTTTCAGGGATTACAAGAATAGTGTGCCACTGTGGATATCAAAGGGGAGGCTATTTTACACCTCTGTCCCATGTTCCCTTCTGACACCTCCAGTGGTAGGCAGGCAACCACCTATGTGGTAGTTAGTGGGTAACATGTTTTGGAATGGGGTATGGTACTGCAGTATCAACACTGGTGTTCAGTCCATGCCTTGGTCACCAGGCACCTGTTGCAGTACATCTGCCCCCATGTCCCACTCTCTCACTCTCTCTTTATATATATATATATATATATATATATATATACATATATATATATATATGTATATATATATATATATATATATATATATATATATATATATATATATATATATATATATATATATATATATATATATATATATATATATATATATATATATATATATATATATATATATATATATATATATATATATATATATATATATATATATATATATATATATATATATATATATATATATATATATATATATATATATATATATATATATATATATATATATATATATATATATATATATATATATATATATATATATATATATATATATATATATATATATATATATCTATATATATATATATATATATATATATATATATATATATATATATATATATATATATATATATATATATATATATATATATATATATATATATATATATATATATATATATATATATATATATATATATATATATATATATATATATATATATATATATATATATATATATATATATATATATATATATATATATATATATATATACATATATATATATATATATATATATATATATATATATATAGATACATATATATGTACATACACACACACACTTCTAAACATCCATTGCTGTGCATATACATGCACATGTAGGCACATAGACTGCCCACCTTTCATGGTGGGAATATCACTTCTGAAACAATTGTGAGAAATACAATTCTGTAATGATATTGCACAGTGTTGTGCAGAATGCATTATGCTGTCCTCAGGCTGTATAGCTGTAGCAGGCCTCACTGGCTCAGTCCCACAGACGTTCACCACCACATGACATATACCTGCACTGCATGCAGTTTTCAATGCCACACACTACAACCTATATTGATATGTGCACATAGCAACCTTCAACTACATATGTATGTCCAGCCTTCACTAACAGTGGCAGTATGTCCCTTGCCCTATGCACATCTACATATACATATAGATACAGACTGCTAACACATATGGAGAGTTCACAGTATGTAGATTTTTATATTATGTAGTTTAAATTACCTTTATCTCTGACAGCTGTTTTCTTTTGGCTTGCTTGCTGGCTTGCTGGCTGGCCTGCTTGCTGGCTTCTCTCTCTCTCTCTCTCTCTCTCTCTCTCTCTCTCAAGTTGCTGCAATGATATTATTGCATGTGTGGACTGACAGTACCGGCTGCTTTTGTAGGTATCTGCACATGTGTATGTGATGGCCTCTGCTCCAATTGGTGGCCAGCATTTAGTAATTGCATGCAGCCTACTGTGTGGTAATTGCAGTTCTCCCTGTGATTTCAGGACACTGCTATAAAATGATAGGTTAGATAGGCGTAGGCCCTTCAGTTTTGCAAGGTGGGGACCATGCTGGTTTGCTGTGGGCACTGTTGTGTCAGTCAGAAGGTTGGTATAGCTGTCATATTTGAGGCTGTGTTGTAGCCACTGAAATGCATGTTGTACTGAAACCTGACTGTTGCTTCTTCCAGTGCACTCTTTTCAGTGTGTATGTTAACTCACATCTGCTAATGCTAACACTGTTTACATGGGAGTATGTACTTTCCTGTGGGATTTGTGGATTAACTGGCATACAACAGTAGTTCTTGCAATGTGTTGCTATGGCTTTTCTATTTTCCCTTTACATTCACTCCTTGAATGCCTGATATTTGTCTTTACTGGAATGTTTTGCTATGGCTTTCCTATTTTCCATTTACGTTTACTCCTTGTAATGCATGATATATTTCTTTCAGCACTAAGTTCTTATATGTTTGCTGTGGCTTGTTGGTACTTTATGCAGTCTAGTGAGCCTCAAGGTCTGGGGTTTGACACTTACAAAGGTATTTTATTTTGCTGTGAATAAGGCACTTTTAAACAGTTGTAAGCGGGAAGCAGGAAGTCAGTGGGGACACCAGCTGGGGATGTGCAGGCTGGGTGTAGGGAAGGTCCATAGCTGCACATTTCTTTAACTGCTATAGCTGTACATATGTTTGACATTTGCTGTGACATTTGAAACCTTCCACCCCTGAGAGAGGGGTGAGGACAACTAAGTATATTGTACTAACAATTATAAATATCAGAAACATGCAGTGCTTGTGAACTGCTATACTGTCATTAGTATGTTAGATGGCTACATTCTTTGATATTTCTGTGTTGTACTCCTACATAAGGGCATGCTTGTGGAAGTAATTCTACAGCTATTCGCAGAGTGTGTAACAGCAGACAGGCTGATATGCCTGTGTGTTTCTGATACTTCCAGGCCTCAGATACTCTCAGGTATATATTTGACCAGCCTCAGGGAAAGGTACATATCAGTGGGATACACCTGTGATATATTTCAGATATTCTGCAGTTGTGACTGTGGGGTATTTTGAGCATATGTATTACTACACCATTTCTGACATGCAAGTTGTGTCTACTGTAACTTATTGACAGTTACCATTATGTGGGATTCCCCATCTTTCTGCCTACTGTGAGTACATTTCACAGGGTGTCAGTGGGGCACAGGTAACATTTGTTTGCAAATCAGGGACATCCCTGTAAATCAGTTGCAGTTGGGAGGTCTGGCCTCTTACCTATTCAAATATGGCAGTGTTTATCCTGCTCTGATACTGTGTGGGGTTTGTAAGGTGCTACTGTAACATTATTACCTCCTAGCATGGCTGTTTCCCTTATCACACTAATGTAATGCAATTCCACAAGAATTGCCAGTAAAGATACACAGAACAAGCTTTGTGTAATGGCCTTCCTATTTTCCCTTTACATTCCCTCCTTGTATTTCATGATATATTTCTTTCAGCAGTGAATTCCTGTATGTCTGCTGTGGCTGAGTGGTAATTCATGCAGTCTAGTGTTTCCAAGGTCGTGGGTTCGAGACTGACAGGGGTATTTCAGTTTGCTGATGAGCAGACTACAGGCCTTGTCATACAGAGTGACTAAGGCAGTTGTAAGCGGGTTTGTGCTATGCTTAGCTAAGTGCACACCTGCTGTCTACTGCTTAAAAGTGCTAACACCCGCGCTGTTTTCTTGAAAAGAAAATGGGGAAATAAGAAAGTGGTGAAAAAGGGGGCACAAAGAGGGTAGGACAGTAGGAAAACAAGCTCAGGATGTGCAGAAAGGATGTAGGGAAGGCCCACAGCTGCCCAATTCTTTACCAGCAACAGCTGTGAATATGTTAGAAATTTAGAGTGACATTTGACACCTTCCACCCCTGAGAGAGGGGTGAGGACAACAAAATATGTTGTACAGCCAATTGTAATTTTCAGTTTAATTGTCCAGCAGACATGTATGCGAAATGGGCAGCTATGTATGGGGCGTATTTTTTTTGTGGGAACAGAGTGCCCTTTTTTTATTTTTTTTTCAGGTGAGAGTGGAATGTGAGGTACAGGAAGTAGGTATACTCGGGGAGGTAGGTTGGGGAGGTTAACAGACAAGACAAACAAGATGCATACAGGGGCAGAGTATGACATGTGGGGGGTAAACACAATTGATGGGGATGGATGTTTGGATATTGCAAGCCCATGAGCCCACAGATGGCAACAGTGGAACTGAGATCCCCACCCATGGGCAGTTACCACTGTGCCTTCACAGCCCAGGCCGGGGCTGTGCTGGGGGCTGGATAGGACAGGCAGACACACCCATGAGTTGCGCCACTCTCGCCTCAAGCTGGCATAGGGGATCAGTCAGGGAACGCCTGATCTCACTACGCCCCACAGACCGGACCCTATGGAGGGTGAGTGGAGGCTCTCCTCCGGCCATGCTTGCAGAGGGGGGACAAGCCCCATCCCCTTCAGCGCTTCCACCTGAAGGTGGCACAGGGCCACCGGAGGAGGAGGAGGAGGTCCCGGCCTGGTCACTGGTGCCAGGTGCACTTGCCAGCTGAGGTGGGAGAGGTGGGTCCGCTGGAACCCGACTTCCCTGTTGTCCTATGTTTAGCAGTATTTTATGGTATTTTGGGTTAGTAACAAACAACACCATTCAAAATTAGTTGTAACAGCATGCATCAGTATTCCCATTAACCAAACACACATGAATTCCGAACACTGAGCAGCAAGCATAACACATGCATATTTAGAACAACAGTGGACATTCCAACAGCATTCAGGGTTGATTGGTGGGAACAGGCCATCAGATTTGGATATGTGAGCAGGGCACATGCATCAACGTACATGCAGATATATATAAACCAACAGGACAAATGTCCATGGGAATTAATTGTGAATACACATACCCAGTTTGGTGTGGAATGGCATAATTTGTGAAAATAGGGTAGGGTGGAGAAATATTACATTAACAACTTAAACTACCTATACATATACTGTACATTCCTAGTAGATGCAGATATATATCCCCTACATGTATTAGTACAGTTTCCTGTATGTAACCGTAGGAATGTTGGTGATGGGGATGTTACTGCTACATTAATATACATTCCATTTTTATTCATATATGTTCATATCTGGCTGTGTTCAGGTAAAGCATCCTGCTACATTTGATTTATATGGGTCTAGACAACTGTGGATGTTCAGCATTTCATACAACCATGCTATCTCCATAATGCAAGGGTACAGCAACATATCCAAATTGTGGGAGGGACACAGTCCAGGTTCTGTACTTTATTAAAGACATTTCACTCTTTGGTTGTGGCTGTCTCATTCATTTCATTATGTAGTGAATGCAGTATACCTTTATTCCAGACTTATTACAGCTTTCTTGGTAGTTTCAAACTCTCTCACACTCTCTCACTTATTTTATATTTACATTTCAGGATAGTACTTAATTCTAGGCTTTATTAACATTTATTACTGGGTTACAACAATCCTTTCCAGTTGACTCACATATTTCATATGGCAGAATTTACAAGGATGTATTTGACAGTTGTCTATCCTTTGTTGATTGATTACAACACTCATTTTCAGGCTGAAGCAGTTATCTGATATTACAATACAGGTGGAAACTCTTTTTGAGACTTGTTTAATCTTTATTACTGGATTGCAATACTCTTTTCCAGGCTGCATCACTTATCTAATCTTACAATACTAGCAGAATCTTTCTTCTAGGCTTATTTCACCTTTATTACTGGGTTACAACACTGAACTCTTTTACAAGCTGTCCCACTTATATTCTATAACAATACCAGCAGAATAATTACAAACCTGCCTGGTGGCACAACCTCGCCAGCCTATCAGCATAGGCTTGCCGATTCGTGGAAGGAACACCTGCAGCTGTAATATAAATGAAGGAATATTGTAACATACCTATCCATACTATAGGCTAGGATAGCATTTCTTACATACTTAATTACATGGATACTTAGTAGTGGGGCATTGGGCATTTGGCAGGCCTCCTGGATCCATCGGTTCAGTTGGTCTTCCTTTCATCGCTTCAGGTCCGCATGGTGGTGACGGACCTGTTCACCAGTTCTCGGAATGCCTGTGGCACTGGTGAGATCATGTGCAAACCGGTTCCACGCCTCTGCCTTATACGCCCCCCATTGAACCTGGCCCTGCATGAGTTGCGCTTCATGATCATGGACTAGGAGCCAAACCATATATTTTGACTCCTCAACACCCCACCTTTGTGCTCTAAAGCGATTTACCTCTCCTGCACCTGCCATCCTGACTGCAAATGGGTACCACAATCAGTTAAGGTGTGTATTCCCACCTATGGGGCTTATATATGCCAGTTTTCCCACACATATCTGTGATTGGCCATTTTGGATATTTCTCTGCTTACAGCAAACCTGCTTTGTCATGGTTATATTTTCATTCATTCCTATATGTATGGTAATACTGTATTTCTCAGTACAACTGTCATGGCTCACTTGCTCAGTGCTTTGACTACGGTGCACAGTATCCCGGGGTCAATCCTTGCCATTGCTTTTTTTATTTTACTTCTGTCTAGACAGGCTAGTAGGTGTGTCTGTGTAAAGGTGACTTTGCTACAACTTGCCCAACGTTGCCCGATGGTAAGCTGGTTGGTGCGCCACGCAGCTCTGCGCAAACGGCTTATGCTGGGTAATGCGTTATTTAGCCATAAGCACTCATATTAAACTTGTTAAAGCACCGCTCAGCTACCGGCACTCATATTAAGCTTGTTAAAGCACTGCTCAGTTACGGGCACTCATATTAAGCTTGTTAAAGTGCCGCTCAGCTACAGGCACTCATATTATGTTTGTTAAAGTGCTGCTCAGCTACGGGCGCTCATATTAAGCTTGTTAAAGTGCTGCTAAGCTACGGGCAGTTATGATCCTTTTTATATATCCATCATATAGGTTTTGTTCAGAAATACATGGGCCATTTCATTACATTTTACTTAAATTAAATTTATATATATCGGGGAATTGTTTCATACTTATTTAAAGAAAAATGGAGGGGGATGTTGTGGGGCTCGAACCGTGACTACCTATTCTTTGGGCGATGTCTCTACCACGACACTATTGCAACTTTGCTTAATTTGCTTATGTAGATCTTATATATGCTTTTCAATGTCATATCTGCTAACTGTGGTTGAGCGAAGGGCATACCCGCGCAAACGAGCACAAATGCGGGCAAACATTTTGGAAATTATAAAAAAAAAAAAGGAAACTGCTATTTTTACATTTTACATATTTTCAGTAGGGTTTATTTAGTCTGTGGGGATGTGTTGTGTTGTGTTCCTTGACATTTCAGCGGACTCACTCGTGAGTGTTTACTTTCAGGACTCTGACTCTTCTGGGGGCGTGTCCCTTTGCTGTACTCGGCAATCAGACACGCCCCTACTTTCCTACATGGACCGTGTTAGACTTGGGTATGATTCAGCATGCCCTCATGAATATGCATGTCATGCTGATGTCATACCGTTCAACTGCAGCCTCCGAGTAAGACATATTAAGTCTAAGTGTTATAAGATAGTACTATATTTTTTCTGTTTTTCTTTAGTTCATAGGTTCATAGGTTCATACTAGGCTATCTGCCCTAGGGCATTTATAAGCCTAGCCAGAGTGTGCTTGGCTTTCGCCACCCATTTTAAATCAATTTTGCTATTCCTTTTTTTGAGGTTAGTATACTGTGCCTCTGTCTAACAGTGACACAGAAGTGATAGCCGGGGTAAACCTACGATCTCCCATCCACTCATCAAGATTCCTCTTGAAGATAATCAATGTGGGACTCTGCCTAACCTGGACTGGGATTTTATTCCAGAGTGAAGGGAGCCTCTGGGTTATGAATCTGTCCCTCCAGCATGTCCTATTTATTTCAGTGCTGAGGTTCAAGTCTCTTAAGCGCATAGCTCGATGGGATTTGGATTTTCTGAGGTGCAGCATGTCCATTAATTCCGGGTTGGACATGGCTTTATACATCAGGCACAGATCGCCTCTGAGCAGGCGGTATGCCACTGAGTAGAGCTGGAGTTTTTTAACCGGCAGCATATGGCATCTGTTTGAGCCCTTTGATCCTCTTGGTGAGGTACTTTTGGGGTCTTTCCAGTTGCTGCAGGTGTCTGGTAAGGTACATCCCAAAAGGGGCATTGTACTCAATTATGGGCCTGATGAGGGATGAGTAAAGAGGCACGATGACCTCCCCTGATCTAGATATGAATCCCTTCATGATTAGGTGGGCTATATAAAATGTTTTTCCTAACCACTTTGGCCACGTGGTTGTCAAATGAGAGATTGCTATCAACATGGGTCCCCAGGTCCCTAATGACTTCTTCTGTACTTAATGGATTACCACCTATGTGGTAAATTTGTTTTTGCCAAAGAGGATGACTATACACTTTTTGGCGTTTAGCTTGAGGCCATGGCTCTGGCACCAGTTGTCTGTTTCTATGAGGCCCTTTTGGAGGATGCTTGTGTCAGCTGGAGAGTTGATTATGGCTCCCAGTTTGCAGTCATCTGCGAACTTGGTCAGCCACAGTCCTTTCGTGTTGGCCTGTACCACCGAGAAATATATACCGAACAAGAGAGGTCCCAGGACTGAGCCTTGTGGGACGCCACTTGTAACTGGTTTGGAGTCTGACATGGCTCCAGCAATTCTAACCATGTGGGTTCTGTCCTTGAGCCAGTTTTCAACCCATCTAGTGACATAGGGGTTTATATTTAAGCTGGTGAGCTTATCTATAATGCCCGAGTGGGGTATTGTATCGAAGGCTTTTGCGAGATCCAGGTAGGCTGTGTGGACCACCTTCCCCTCGTCAATGGCCTTGTTGACTGTTTCAAAGAAATTGACCAGGTTTAAGAGGCAGGATCTGCCCTTAACAAAGCCAAACTGGGTAGGATCCAGTGTCTGTAGGTCCCCAATATCTTTATTTATGAGGTCCATGATGATCCTTTCCATAGCTTTGCAGACCAAGCTAGTCAGGCTTATGGGGCGATAGTTTCCAGGATCCGTTGAGGCACCACCTTTGTGGAGAGGGACCACTGTTGCTGTGCCACTCTTTGGGTACATATCCTGTAGTAAGGCTAAGATTGAACAGTAGTTTTATGTTTGGGTTTAGCTCTTCTTGGAGTTCATGTAGGACGCAGCCTGGGACACCATCTGGTCCCATTGATGCTGTGTTTTTTGCTTTGGAGAGGGCGGCTCTTACCTGAGCATCTGAGATGTCAGGGGGCAGCACTCTGTTGGGATAGATATTTGCCCTTTTGCTGGGGAGGGGGGGGGAGAAGTTTGCGCTGAACCTGTCAGCTAGGATGTTGGCAATGCCTGTGGGCTCGGTGTATGTTTTGTCATTTTGGACTAATTCTGAGCATATCTGGGAATTCCCACCCAGGTTCCTAACATAACTAAAGAAAGCCTTGTGATTATCCTTAGTGTCCTGTGCAATTTTTCTCTCGAAGCTGGCCTTAGACGATTTTATGAGTGCCCGTAGTTTTTTGCTAATACTGATCAGAAATGTCTTCCCTTTTTGGGATTTTGCTCTATCATGTAGTAGCTTCCTCCTTCTATTGTATAGTTTGTTTACGGCTGGGGTCCACCATAGTTTCATAGTTTCATAGTAGTGTACTAGGCTATCTGCCCTGGGGCACTTACAAGCCTAGCCAACAATGATGTGGCTTATGCCACCCCGTATTATACAGTTGCGCCTCTCTAGTAGTGACACATGTGGGACCCCATTATTTAGTAAACTATACCTCTGTCTAGTAGTGACACTGAGGTGACTCCCGGGGTAAACTTACAATCTCCCATCCATGCATCGAGATTTTTCTTGAACAGTGCCAATGAAGGGCTCTGTCTCACATGAACTAGGATTTTGTTCCAGAGTACGGGTAACCTCTGTGTTATGAATCTATCCCTCCAGCATGTTTTATTCATATTTGTGCAGAGGTTGAAATCTTTAGCTCGCGTGGTTCTGGTGGATCTGGATTTTTTGAGATGGAGCATGTCCATCAGTTCTTGGTTGGACATGGCCCTATATGTTAGGCACAAATCACCTCTGAGCAGGCGGTATGCTACTGAATAGAGCTGGAGTTTCTTTAATCTAGCTGGATAAGGCACATTTTGAGACCCATGATCCTCTTGGTGAGGTACTTCTGCGGTCTTTCCAGTTGTTGCATGTGCCGGGTGAGATACATCCCAAATGGAGCATTATATTCAATCATGGGCCTGACAAGGGAGGAATATAGAGGTACAATGACCTCCTTTGATCTGGATGAGAATCCCTTCATGATGAGATGGGCAAGGTAGAATGTCTTTCTGACCACTTTGGCAACATGGTTGTCAAAGGAGAGGTCACTATCGACTTGAGTCCCCAGGTCTCTGATTACTTCTTCCATACTCAGTGGGTTATTGTCTATGTGATAATTTGTGGGTACTTTGTTTTTCCCAAAGGGATGACTATACATTTTTGGCATTAAGTTTGAGGCCATGATTCCGCACCAGTTGTCCGTTTCAGTGAGACCTTTCTGTAGGATGTGTGTGTCAGCAGGTGAATCAACTATGGCACCCAGTTTGCAGTCATCTGCAAACTTTGTCAGCCATAATCCTCCCATATTTGCTTTCACATCCGAGAAGTAAATGCCGAATAAGAGTGGTCCCAAGACTGAGCCCTGTGGGACACCACTCGTGACTGGTTTTGAATCTGACATGGCTCCAGCAATTTTGACCTTATGGGTTCTGTTTTTTAGCCAGTTTGCTACCCATCTTGTGACATATGGATTTACATTTAGGCTGCTGAGCTTGTCTATGATGCCAGAGTGTGGTATCGTGTCAAAGGCTTTAGCCAAGTCCAAGTCGGCAGTGTGGACAGCCTTGCCCTCATCAATGGCACTAGTGACTGTCTCGAAGAAGTCAACCAGGTTTAAGAGACAGGATCTGCCTTTTACAAAACCGAACTGGGTGGGATCAAGGGTCTGCAGATCTCCAATATTGCCATTTATGAGTTCCATGATGATTCTTTCCATAGCCTTGCAGACCAGGCTGGTCAGACTTATGGGGCGGTAGTTACCAGGGTCAGTAGAATTTCCCCCTTTGTGGAGTGGGACCACTGTTGCTGTGCGCCAGTGTTCAGGTACATATCCTGTAGTGAGGCTAAGACTGAATAGCGTTTTTAGGTGCGGGTTGAGTTCATCTTGAAGTTCACGTAACACGCAACCAGGGATACCATCGGGTCCCATAGATGCTGTGTTTTTTGCTTTGTTGAGTGCTGATTTCACCTGTATGTCTGAGATGACAGGTAGGTTACATTCAGCAGGGATAATTACTACATCTTTAGGGGGTGAGGGAGGGGAGAAATTTGCACTGAACCTATCTGCCAGAATATTGGCAATGTCGGTAGGGTCAGTGAATTTTTTGTCATTGTGTACCAACTCAGAGCATATCTGAGAATTTCCTCCCAAGGTTCTGACATAATTGAAGAAGGCCTTGTGATTGTCTTTGGTATCCTTGGCAATCTTTCTCTCAAAGTTGGCTTTAGATGTTTTTATGAGAGAACGTAGTTTTTACTTGTGCTGATCAGGAAGCCTTTCCCTTGTGGGATTTGGCTTTGTCCTGCAGTAGCTTCCTTCTTTTGTTGTACAGTTTGTTTATAGCCGGGTCCACCAAACCGGGCGTTTTCCCTTGGTGGAGAGGGTCTTGGTTTTAGTTGGGATTGCTTGATCCATGCATTCTTGGAGATGTCCGTAGAAGGCTGTTGTGTAGGATTCAGCATTTTGGGATGTGGTTTCCATTAACCCAGTAGGCTTAAAGGATATCATTTCTGACTTAAGGAGTGTAAAGTCAGCTTTTGAAAAATTTTTCACTGTAGTCTTTTGTTCTGGGGGTGGGGGTGGGATATGTAGATCCAACGTGATCAGTTTATGGTCAGATCTTACTAGTGAGGGGTTTATATCCGGTGCGGAGCATTTGGACCCCATGTTTGTGATAATCAGGTCAAGTATATTATCTCTCCTCGTAGGAGAAGTGATCAGTTGCTCCATAGCATTTGAGTTAATGAATTCCAGGAATCTTTGGGCTAGGGTGTTAGGGCTAGAATAGTGGGCCCAGTCTATGTTGGGGCAGTTGAAGTCACCCAATATGATGGTGTTTGGTGTGACATTCATATCCTCCAGTGTTTTCAGGAATGCTTGATGGGATTCCTGGGATTGGGAGGGTGTTCTATAACATGCGACCAGTTGTATGGCAGTTTTGCCTATGGTGAGTAAAACTTGTATGGTTTCTGATGCTTCATGGGTAGCCACCAATCGAGAGGTGTAGGTGTCCTTATGAAAATGGACACTCCTCCTTTGTGGTTCGCCTGGAACTTGAGGCCGAAAAGCATGATATGAGGTATAGCCTGGTAGCGCTGGAGTGCTCTCAGGAGCCTTGAACCAGGTTTCAGTTACTGCACAGACATCGATGTTCTCCATACTGAGAAGTGCTTTGAGTGCCTGCATCTTGAGATTTAGACTTCTGGCGTTGAGCAGCATTACCCTTAATTTTTTCCATTTTTTTTTTACGGAGGTTGATTTGTCTTTGAGCATTGCCTAAAAAGGCACTATGGGGTGGCAAGAGCCTTGGCCAGTATCCGAAGCCCAGTGGTGACAGGTGCAAGCCATCCCTTGCGAAGCAACGCTTGTCCAGCATGTCATCCCAGGCTGACAGACATTGGATCCCCCTAGAATGACACCAGTGATTAAGCCAATTGTTAAAACTGATCATTTTGTCTTTGTACTGAGGCATCATTCTTGGTGAAGGCAGGATGCTGCTCAGGGTCAGGGTCATACCAGTCTGGGCTACATAATCGGAGAGCTCCTCAATGTCTCTTTTCATGTAGTCCAGGGAGGTACGTCTCAGGTCATTCACACCAGCATGGACAATGACTGCATCATACTTGTACTTGCTTTGGAGTGACCTGAGTGCATGTAATGTGGATCCTAGCTCCCGATAGGCAGCTCACTGTTACCCTCTCCTTATTCAGCCTGGTAAGTGGACGTCGGTGTGTCTGACTATAGAGTCACCTATTACTAATGTCTCTGGCATAGTGTTTTGCCTTAGGGGCTGTGATTGTGTGACACACCTGTTGTTTGAGGTATGTGTTGTAGGTGCTACATTTTGTGGGGTGTATTTCTGGGTGTCTGCTTTGGAGGCCTCTGTTGTTTTGGTAAGTTTTTATAAGAGCCTCAGTATGTCTTTGTGTTCTTATGTGTTTGGTTTGTAGTGGTGGTGGTTTTATGTGTGACCGGTTTTGCTTTGGGTGTGGGTACCTTCTCCTCCTGTCTGGTCTTGCCAGTCCTGAGTTGAGAGAGTTCAGCCTCCAGTCTGGCTATATAGTTGCATCTCTCACAAGTATTTGTGTTAGTAGGAAGGAGGAGAGGGTTGTCTGTGTACATGAGACAATTGTAACATTGTCTTAAGATTCCCAGGTTAACCAGCTGAACAAGAGAGGATGCTAGTGGTCTACCACTCGACATATTAGAATATTATAAGGAGTGCTGTGCCTTTAAGGGAAGTGGGTATTCACAGGGGTAGTGGATGGCTGTAGTGCTTACTTTAGTATAAGATTGCTTACTTTATTATAAGAGTGCTTGCTAAGACTAGAAGTCCCGAAACAAGTGCTAATATATACAGCTAAATAGACTGAGTAGAGCTTTCTAAGTGAAAATTGAAGAGCAGACTTGGCGGAGCCAGAAATAGTTTAAACCTGTATAACCGCTGCGCTTATGTGCCCAACAAGCAAAAATGCCCTGAGGCGGATTTTTATACAGGAACTTGAAAAGAGCTAGAAATGGTCCAAAGCAACCAATAATTTACAGCTCAAGTGCTGAGGTCACTTCCCCCAGGGACAGATAGGCTGCTCAAGGCTCCCCACTCCCACTGGTGAGCTCAGAAACTTCCTTTTATCCAAGTAAGGCAATGGCCAACACAGGAACTACACACAGCCCAGAATACAGCAAAGCCTGTATACTGGTCCAAACTAGTCGAGCAAAGGCGGGAAAACAAGGAGTATTTTTTTTTGTTTTTTGTTTTTTCAGAAAAGCACACAGAAATGCAATTAAGCAAACAGTAAAATCAATTTACACAGGCTAGCACACTTTAGTGGGCAGCCTCAGCAGTTAAATTAACAAAAAAACAGTATTAATCGACCAGAGTTGACCAAAATGCTACTTTTAAGTGCAGATACTTCAGAAATCAGCAGATAGACACAAAAACAGTTATAGCTAGTTAAATGAAAGCCAGAGAGGACAATGCAGATAGAAAAAAGCCAAAAAATACTTAAATCTGGAAAGTGGTCGCTTTTTTCAGTTCTCTGTTGCCAGGACCCCTCTGCAGGACCACGTGGAGCTCTGCTTGGGTATATAGCCAGAAAAAAAACGCCCTGAGGCGGATTTTTATACAGGGAACTTGAAAAGAGCTAGAAATGGTCCAAAGCAACCAATAATTTACAGCTGAAGTGCTGAGGTCACTTCCCCCAGGGACAGATAGGCTGCTCAAGGCTCCCCATTCCCACTGGTGAGCTCAGAAACTTCCTTCTATCCAAGTAAGGCAATGGCCAACACAGGAACTACACACAGCCCAGAATACAGCAAAGCCTGTATACTGGTCCAAACTAGTCGAGCAAAGGCGGGAAAACAAGGAGTATTTTTTTTTTGTTTTTTGTTTTTTCAGGAAAGCACACAGAAATGCAATTAAGCAAACAGTAAAATCGATTTACACAGGCTAGCCCACTTTAGTGGGCAGCCTCAGCAGTTAAATTAACAAAAAAACAGTATTAATCGACCAGAGTCGACCAAAATGCTACTTTTAAGTGCAGATACTTCAGAAATCAGCAGATAGACACAAAAACAGTTATAGCTAGTTAAATGAAAGCCAGAGAGGACAATGCAGATAAAAAAAAGCCAAAAAATACTTAAATCTGGAAAGTGGTCACTTCTTTCAGTTCTCTGTTGCCAGGACCCCTCTGCAGGACCACGTGGAGTTCTGCTTGGGTATATAGCCAGAAAAAAACGCCCTGAGGCGGATTTTTATACAGGGAACTTGAAAAGAGCTAGACAGGACGTCTGCCTTTGGAGGATTGGGTCTTGGTTTTATTTGGGATTGCATGATCCATGCATTCCTGAAGGTGTTCATAGAATGCATTTATAAAGGATTCTGTGGTCTGGGCCGTATTTTCCACAGGCCCAGGGGCTTTGAAGGATTCCGCCTCGGTTTTGAGGCGTGTGAAATTTGCTTTAGAGAAGTTTTTCACTGTGGTTTTCTGGGCAGGGGGTGGGGTCGGGATGTGAATATCCAGTGAGATTAGTTTATGGTCTGATCTTACCAGTGAGGGATACACTTCTGGTCTGGAGCATAGTGTCCCCATGTTGGTGATGA
The DNA here is from genome assembly GCF_019279795.1 of Protopterus annectens. Classification (NCBI taxonomy): domain Eukaryota; kingdom Metazoa; phylum Chordata; order Ceratodontiformes; family Protopteridae; genus Protopterus; species Protopterus annectens. Next base: position 1,656,056,259 of record NC_056725.1, on the reverse strand, counting down.
TCAGGTCCAGTATGTTTTCCCCTCTTGTGGGAGTGGTAACAAGTTGTTCCATAGCATTTGAGTTTATAAATTCTAGGAACCTTTGGGCTAGGGTATTGGAGCTAGAGTAATGCTCCCAGTCTATGTTTGGGTATTTGAAGTCGCCCATTATAATGGTATTTGGAGAGACCTTCATATTTTCCAGTATTCTCAGGAAGGCCCAGTGGGGTTCCTGTGTTTGGGAGGGTGGTCTGTAGCAGGCTATAAACTGGAAGGCAGTTTTACCCACTGTTAGTTGCACATGGATAGTCTCTGATGCTTCATGCTGTGCCACCAACCTGGAGGTGTGGGTATCTTTGATGAATATTGATACTCCCCCTCCTTTTGTGGTTCGGTCCAAGTTTTGGGGCCGAAAAGCATGGTATGAGGTATAACCTAGTAGTGCTGGGGTGCTCTCGGGAGCCTTGAACCAGGTTTCTGTTACTGCACAGATATCGATGTTCTCCATGCTAAGGAGAGTTTCTAGTGCATGCATCTTGAGGTTTAGACTTCTGGCGTTGAGTAGCATTACTCTTAGTTTCTTATCCATTAAATATTGTTATAAATAGTACTGCATTTATCTGTTTATTTGTTAACTTAAAATTGCAGTTCTCTTTGTGTCTGCCGTTAGTTGGTTTATTCTTTTGACATAATTTATATTCGGTGTAGAAGTCTTAGCCTGGAGGGCTTCTCTATGCCTTAAAGTCTTAGTCCCTTATCTCTGAAATTATTTCTACTGAATAGTTGCATACTTGAGCTACAACAACTTTATTACAAGCTGAGATAAGTACAAACGTGCAGTGTTATAAGATATTACTGATTATTTTTGTTTTATTGTTTCATTGAATATTATGTTAAAATAGTTCTGCATTTATCTGCTTATTTGTTCACTGAAAATTGTGGTTATCTCTGTGTCTGCTGTTAGTTGGTTTATTCTTCTCACCTCATTGATATTCAGTGAAGAAGTCTTAACCTAGAGGTCTTTTCTGTGCATTAAAGTCTTAGTCCCTTATCTCTGAAATTATTTCTTCTAAATAGTTGCATATTTGAACTACAACTTTATTGCAAGCTGAAATAAGTTCAAACTTGCAGTGTTATAATATACTACTGCATTTTTTTTCTGTTTTATTGTTTCATTGAAAATTGTGTTAAAAATAGTACTGCATGTATCTGCTTATTTGTTCAAAGAAAATTGTAGTTCTCTTTTTGTCTGCAGTTAGTTGGCTTATTCTTCTCAGTTCATTGATATTCGGTGTAGAAGTCTTAGCCTAGAGGGCTTTTCTGTGCCTTAAAGTCTTATTCCCTTATTTCTGAAATAATTTCTGCTGAATAGTTGCATACTTGAGCTGCAACAACTTTATTAACCTATATTATTAGAAAAAAACATCATTACTTTTCCTACCACTTTCCGAACATTACGTTCCAAAAAAAAAAAATTTACTCAGAACTCTTTCTAACACGACTACACCAATGTAACTGGACGCCTCTAAAGTCACTACCTCTTAATGATGCAGTGCAATACTTTAACTCCACATTCTTATCTATTTTAGATCTGCACGCACCAATACACAATTTTAGAATCAGAACCAAACCTGCCCCCTGGCTAAGCAATAATACTAGACAACAAATCTCTACCAGAAACAAATACTGGGCTAAATGGCGTACTTCCAAGAACCAAGCTGACCATCAAACCTTCAGAGAATGTAGGAACAACACAAAAAAAGCCATACTATTAGACAAAAAGAACTACTACCGTCATCTACAACAAATATCCAATAAGGAACCTAAAAAATGTTGGTCCTCAATCAATAATCTTCTATCCCCAGGCCAATCAATCGCACCCAACCCACAGGACTCTCACCCTGACAACCCTACACAAATAGCTAATGCCTTTAGCTCCTTCTTTACAAATTCTATACAAAATCTTGCAAATCACCTATCTCCTGACACCTCAAAACTACATCATTTCTATGTAAATACACCCCCCTCATTTCACTTTCTTCCAATCTCTACGTCATATATTTTATCATTACTACAAAAACTTAAACCTTCTACCCCCTCCAAAGACAAACTCCCTGCTGAGTTCCTACAAATAGGAGCTAAAGCTATTGCCTATCCCATTTCTATATTGATAACTAGATCCATCAAAGAAAGAACTGTCCCTGATATCTGGAAAATATCTCACATCATCCCACTACACAAAGGGGGAATCTCTAATGAATTCTCTAACTATTGTCCCATTGCTTTATTATCCCCTATTGCCAAAATCTTGGAAAAATGTATTCATAAACAACTCCTAAACCATGTTCTCCAAAACAACCTACTAGCTAACTGTCAACACAGCTTCAGACCTTCCCACAGTACCACCACTGCACTGCTCTCATTCACAAACACCATCAACACTAACCGTAACATAAACAGTCTTTCTTCTGCATTATTCATTGACTTATCTAAAGCCTTTGACATGGTGAATCACCAAATACTCTTGCACATTCTTAATTCTCTTTCACTTGATCCTAACAGCATAACTTGGTTTAAATCTTACCTTGAAAACCGACAACAAGCAGTACTCTGGAAAAACTCATTATCTGAACACTTTCCTATCTCCCTAGGTGTACCACAAGGCTCTATCCTAGGTCCACTTCTTTTTTCCATGTTTATTAATGACCTTCAATCAGCTATCCCTTTTATTACCTGTATTCAATATGCAGATGACTCCACTATAATCTGCACAGCTACCTCTCAAACTGAACTTCAGTCTCTTACCCAAAAAGCCTTTAACACAGTAGAACAATGGTTCTCACAACGCTGCCTTCTACTCAATCCCAAGAAAACAAAGCTACTACTCTTTTCGCCAAAAAGTAAGCAAATCCCCCTAAATTTCTCTATCACTTCCAACAACAATACTAGTAGTTCTCCTGACATCACCACAAAATTAGTTGGAATTACAATAGACAATAAACTTAATTTTGAAAATCACATTAACTCTACTATAAAAACTGTGAACAAAAAAATAGGAACCCTATATCGAATTAAACCATTTCTTACCCCAGCTACTAGAATTACCCTAGCCAAAACTCATCTTATCTCTATTTTACTCTATGCATGCCCTATTTATACCAACCTGTCAAAAAAAACCTTAATAAACTAGTTATATCCTACAACAACATTGCTAGATTTGCTACCGGATCTCCTTTTAGGACCAATTACTGCCTCAATCTAAGGCAAATTGACTGGCTAGAACTTCACAATCAGATCGAACTACAACAACTTATAATAGCTCACAAAACCCTGTACCAACCCACTAAAACTCCAATACTCACCAGCCTTATTACCCCTTATTATAACCTGCAACAGCTACGCTCCTCTAACAAACTTTTGATCAACAGGACTACAACTAATAACGCTGCAGGAGATAGCTTGTTCTCCAACTCAGTTGGAAAACTATGGAACAAATTACCCTCTGATATCTCATCTCTGACTTCTCTTCCTATTTTCAAGAAGAATCTCAAAAAGTATCTCAATAAAAAATGGATATGCTCCTGCACTAAACCAGACTAGCCTTCCTCTTCCTTTTCTTGTCTCCCTCCCCTCCCCTCTCTCCCATCTTTATCCAATAACCCAGTTGAGGTCTCCTAGCCCCTCAACTATACATTAAGATAGTGAACTGACCCACTGACTAGTTATCTCTGAGTGTTTCTCCACTCTTTCATAGGTGTAAATTCTGCCTCTCTTTCATAAAGTAACTCTTTTATTTAGCCCTAGGAAGATAATTAAATCCATAAACTCATCCTATACTAACTCAGATACCTTTCCCATGTTTCCTTCTCTTCCTTTCTTACTTTATCCTCAGTCTATTCATAATGCTTTGAAAATTATGTTACTTTATAAAAAGTACAATGCTTTGCCCATGACATAATATGTAGGATCTTATATCTCACTTATGTGTAAGACTATTGTGTTATTAATCTCCCAATTTCCTCAAAAAAAAACATTTTTTTTACTTGACTTCCTTCTTACTATTTTAGCTGTAATTACTTTTATGATTACTTTTTATTAAACTATGTATTAATACTTGGAGCTTTTCTCCCCGGGCCTCTACTGAAAATGGACATATATCCAGCTAGACTAGCCCGGTCAACAAATGTAAAATAAAATAAAATAAAATAATAAAAATTACAAGCTGAGATAAGTACAAACTTGCAGTGTTATAAGATAGTACTGCATTTTTTTAATTGAATATTGTGCTAAAGTAGTGCTACATTTATCTGCTTATTTGTTCACTAAAAATTGTAGTTCTCTCTGTTTCTGCAGTTAGTTGGTTTATTCTTCTCATTTCATTGATATTCAGTGTAGATGTCTTAGGCAAGAGGGCTTCTGTGTGACTTAAAGTTTTAGTCCCTTATCTCTGAAATTATTTCTGCAGAATCTTTGCATACTTGAGCTGCAACAATTTATTACAATCTGAGATAAGTACAAATTTGCAGTGTTATAAGATAGTACTGCATTTTTTTCTGTTTTATTGTTTCATTGAATATTGTGTTAAAAATAGTACTGCATTTATCTGCTTATTTGTTCACTGATAATTGTAGTTTTCTCTGTGCAGTTAGATGGTTTATTCTTCTCACTTCATTCATATTTGTTGTAGAAGTCTTAGCCTAAAGGGCTTCTCTATGCCTTCAAGTCTTAGGCCATTATCTCTGAAATTATTTCTGCTGAATAGTTGTGTACTTGAGCTGCAACAATTTTATTACAAGCTGAGATAAGTACAAACTTGAAGTGTTATAAGATAGTACTGCATTTTTTCTGTTTTTTTTTTTGCTTCATTGAATATTGTTAAAACTAGTACTGCATTTATCTGCTTATTTGTTAACTGAAAATTGCAGTTCTCTTTGTGTCTGCAGTTAGTTGGTTTATTCTTTTGACATAATTTATATTCGGAGTAGAAGTCTTAGCCTAGAGGGCAACCCTATGCCTTAACGTCTTAGTCCTTTATCTATGAAATTATTTCTACTGAATAGTTGCATACTTGAGCTGCAACAACTTTATTGCAAGCTGAGATAAGTACAAACATGCAGTGTTATAAGATAGTACTGCATTTTTTTTCTGTTTTATTGTTTCATTGAATATTATGTTAAAATAGGTCTGCATTTATCTGCTTATTTGTTCACTGAAAATTGCAGTTCTCTCTGTGTCTGCAGTTAGTTGGTTTATACTTCTCACCTCTTTGATATTCGGTTTAGAAGTCTTAGCCTTGAGGGCTTCTCTATGCCTTAAAGTCTTAGTCCCTTATCTCTGAAATTATTTCTGCTAAATAGTTGCATACTTGAGCTGCAACAGCTTTATTACAGGTTGAGATAAGTACATACGTACAGTGTTATAAGATAATTCTGCATTTTTTCTGTTTTATTGTTTCATTGAATATTATGTTAAAATAGGTCTGCATTTATCTGCTTATTTGTTCACTAAAAATTGTAGTTCTCGCTGTTTCTGCAGTTAGTTGGTTTATTCTTCTCACTTCATTGATATTCAGTGTAAAAGTCTTAGCCTAAATGGCTTCTCTGTGCCTTAAAGTCTTAGTCCGTTATCTCTGAAATTATTTCTGCTAAATAGTTGCATACTTGAGTTACAACAACTTTATTGCAAGCTGAAAAAAGTACAAACTTGCAGTGTTATAAGATAGTCCTGCATTTTTTTTCTGTTTTGTTGTTTCAATGAAAATTGTGTTAAAAATAGTACTGCATTTATCTGCTTATTTGTTCAAAGAAAATTGTAGTTCACTTTGTGTCTGCAGTTACTTGGTTTATTCTTCTCAGTTCATTGATATTCGGTGTAAAAGTCTTAACATAAAGGGCTTCTCTGTACCTTAAAGTCTTCGTCCCTTATCTCTGAAATTATTTCTGCTAAATAGTTGCATACTTGAGCTACAACAACTGATTTATCTGCTTATTTGTTCAAATAAAATTGTAGTTCTCTCTGTGTCTGCAGTTAGTTGGCTTATTCTTCTCAGTTCATTGATATTCGGTGTAGAAGTCTTAGCCTAGACAGCTTCTCTGTGCCTTAAAGTCTTATTCCGTTATCTCTGAAATAATTTCTGCTGAATAGTTGCATACTTGAGCTGCAACAACTTTATTACAAGCTGAGATAAGTACAAACTTGCAGTGCTATAAGATAGTACTGCATTTTTTTCTGTTTTGTTTCTTTGAATATTGTGTTAAAACAGTACTTCATTCATCTGCTTATTTGTTCACTGAAAATTGCAGTTCTCTCTGTGTCTGCAGTTAGTTGGTTTATTCTTCTCACCTCATTGATATTCTGCATATAAGTCTTAGCCTAGAGGGCTTCTTTGTGCTTTAAAGTCTTAGTCACTTATCTCTGAAATTATTTCTGCTGAATATTTGCATACTTGAGCTGCAACAAATTTATTACAAGCTGAGGTAAGTACAAACTTGAAGTGTTATAAGATAGTACTGCATTTTTTTCTGTTGTATTGATTCATTGAATATTATGTTAAAATAGGTCTGCATTTATCTGCTTATTTGTTCATGGAAAATTGTGATTATCTCCGTGTCTGCAGTTACTTGGTTTATTCTTCTCACCTCGTTGTTGTTCGGTGTAGAAGTCTTAGCCTAGAGGACTTCTCTGTGCCTTAAAGTCTTAGTCCCTTATCTCTGAAATTATTTCTGCTAAATAGTTGCATACTTGAGATTCAACAACTTTATTGCAAGCTGAAATAAGATCAAACTTGCAGTGTAATAAGATAGTACTGCATTTTTGTCTGTTTTATTGTTTCATTGAAAATTGTGTTAAAAATAGTACTGCATTTATCTGCTTATTTGTTCAAAGAAAATTACAGTTCTCTCTGTGTCTGCAGTTAGTAGGGTTTATTATTCTTATTTCATTGATATTTGGTGTAGAAGTCTTAGCCTAGAGGGCTTCTCTATGCCTTAAAGTCTTAATCCCTTATCTCTGAAATTATATCTGCTGAATAGTTGCATACTTGAGCTGCAGCAACTTTATTACAAGCTGAGGTAAGTACAAACTTGAAGTTTTATACAACAGTACTGTATTTTTTGTTGTTTTATGGTTTCATTGCATATTATGTTTAAAAACACTGTATTTATCTGCTTCTTTGTTCAGTGAAAATTGTAGTAATCTCTGTGTCTACAGTTAGTTCATTTTATCTTCTCACTTCATTGATATTCAGTGTAGAAGTCTTAACCTAGAGGGCTTCACGTTGCCTTAAAGTCTTAGTCCCTTATTTCTGAAATTATTTCTGCTGAATAGTTGCATACTTGAGATGCAAAAACTTTATTACAAGCTGAGAAAAGTACAAACTTGTAGTGTTATAAGATAGTACTGCATTTTTTTTCTATTTTATTGTTTCATTGAATATTATGCTAAAAATGGTATGACATTTTTCGGCTTATTTGTTCACTGAAAATTGAAGATCTCTGTTTCTGCAGTTAGATGATTTATTCTTCTCATTTTATTGATATTCACTGTAGAAGTCTTAGCCTAGAGGGCTTCTGTGTGACTTAAAGTCTTAGTCCCTTATCTCTGAAATTATTTCTGCTGAATTGTTGTATACTTGAGCTGCAACAATTTTTTACAATCTGAGATAAGTAAAATTTAAGTTTGTACTTATCTCAGCTTGTAATAAAGTTGTTTCAGAAGAAATATACAACTATTCAGCAGAAATAATTTCAGAGATAAGGAACTAAGACTTTAAGACACAGAGAAGCCCTCTAGGCTAAGACTTCTACATCGAATATTAACGAAGTGAGAAGAATAAACTTAATTAACTGCATACACAGAGCAAACTACAATTTTAAGTGAACAAATAAGCAGATAAATGCAGTACTATTTTTAACACAATATTCAATGAAACAATAAAAACAGAAAAAATGCAATACTATATTATAACACTTGAAGTCTGTACTTATTTCAGCTTGTAATAAAGTTGTTGCTGCTCAAGTATGCAATTATTCAGCAGAAATAAGTTCAGAGATAATGGACTAAGACTTTAAGGCACAGAGCAGCCCTCTAGGCTAAGACTTCTACACTGAATATCAATAAGTGAGAAGAATAAACCAACTAACTGCAGACACAGAGAGAACTACAATTTTCAGTGAACATATAAGCAGATAAATGCAGTAGTATTTTTATACAATATTCAATGAAACAATAAAATAGAAACACTGCAGAACTATCTTATAACACTGCAAGTTTGTCCTTATCTCAGCTTGTAATAAAGTTGTTGCAGCTCAAGTATGCAACTATTCAGCAGAAATAATTTCAGAGATAATGGACTAAGACTTTAAGACACAGAGAAGCCCTCTAGGCTAAGACTTCTACACCGAATATCAATGAAGTGAGAAACATATATGATCTAACTGCACAGAGAGAACTACAATTATTAGTGAAAAAATAAGCAGATAAATGCAGTACTATTTTTAACACAATATTCAATGAAACATAAAACAGAAAAAAATGCTGTACTGCCTTATAACACTGCAAGTTTGTACTTATCTCAGCTTGTAATAAAGTTGTTGCAGCTCAAGTATGCAACTATGCAGTAGAAATATTTTCAGAGATAAGGGACTAAGACTTTAAGGCACAGAGAAGCACTCTAGGCTAAGAATTCTTCACCGAATATCAATGAAGTTAGAAGAATAAACCAACTAACTGCAGACACAAGGAGAACTACCATTTTCAGTGAACAAATATGCAGATAAATGCAGTACTAATTTTAACACAATATTAAATGAAACAATAAAACAGAAAACATGTAGTATTATCTTATAACCCTGCAAGTTTGTACTTATCTCAGCTTGTAATAAAGTTGTTGCAGCTCAAGTATTCAACTATTCAGTAGAAATCATTTCAGAGATAAGGGTCTAAGACTTTAAGGCACATAGAAGCCATCTAGGCGAAGAATTCTACACTGAATATCAATGAAGTGAGAAGAATAATCCAACTAACTGCAGACACAGAGAGAACTACAGTTTTCAGTGAACAAATAAGCAGATAAATGCAGTACTATTTTTAACACAATATTCAACGAAACAATAAAAAGAGAAAAAAATGCAGTACTGTCTTATAACACTTAAAATTTGTACTTATCTCAAAATGTAATCAAGTTGTTGCAGCTCAACTAAATGCAGACACATAGAGAACTACAATTTTCAGTGAACAAATAAGCAGATAAATGCAGTACTATTTTAACATAATAATCAATGAAACAATAAAACAGAAAATAATGAAGTATTATCTTATAAAATGGCACGTTTGCACTTATCTCAACATGTAATAAAGTTGTTGCATCTCAAGTATGCAACTATTCAGCAGAAATAATTTCAGAAATAAGGGACTAAGACTTTAAGGCACAGTGAAGCCCTCTAGGCTAAGACTTCTACACTGACTATCAATGAAGTGAGAAGAATAAACCAACTAACTGCAGACACAGAGATAACTACGAATTTCAGTGAACAAATAAGCAGATAAATGCAGTACTTTTTAAACATAATATACAATGAAACAATAAAACAGAAACAAATGCAGTACTATCTAATAACACTTCAAGTTTGTGCTTATCTCAGCTTGTAATAAAGTTTTTGCAGCTCACGTATGCCACTATTCAGCAGAAATAATTTCAGAAATAAGGGACTAAGACTTTAAGGCATAAGAAGCCTTCTAGGCTAAAACCTCTACACCGAATATCAATGATGCAAGAAGAATAAATCAACTAACTGTAGACACAGAGAGACCTGCAATTTTCTATGAACAAATAAGCAGATAAATGCAGTACTATTTTTAACACAATATTCAATGAAACAATAAAAACAGAAAAAAATGCAATACCAATGAAGTGAGAAGAATAAACCAACTAACTGCAGACACTGAGAGAACTACAATTTTCAGTCAACAAATAAGCAGTTAAATGCAGTACTATTTTAACATAATATTCAATGAAACAATAAAACAGAAAAAATGCAGTACTATCTTACAACATGGCAAGTCTGTACTTATCTCAGCTTGTAATAAAGATGTTGCAGCAGAAATATGCAACTACTCAGCAGAAATAATTTTAGAGATAAGGGACTAAGACTATAAGGCACAGAGAAGCACTCTAGGCTAAGACTTCTGCACTGAATATCAAGGAAGTGAGAAGAATAAACTAACTAACTGCAACACAGAGATTACTACAATTTTCAGTGAAAAAATAAGCAGATAAATGCAGTACTATTTTAACACAATATTCAATGAAACAATAAAAACAGAAAAAAATGCAGACTATCTTATAACACTGCAGGTTTGTACTTATTTCAGCTTTTAATAAAGTTGTTGCAGCTCAAGTATGCAACTATTCAGCAGAAATTATTTGAGAGATAAGGGACTAAGACTTTAAGGAATAGAGAAGCCCTCTAGGCTAAGACTTCTACACTGAATATCAATGAAGTGAGAAAAATAAACCAACTGACTGCAGACACAGAGAGACGTACAGTTTTCAGTGAACAAATAAGCAGATAAATGCAGTGCTTTTTTATCACACTATTCAATGAAACAATAAAACAGAAATAAAATGCAGTACTATCTCATAACACTGAAAGTTTGTACTTATCTCAGTTTGTAATAAAGTTGTTGCAGCTCAAGTATGCAACTATTCAGCAGAAATAATTTTAGAGATACGGGACTAAGACTTTAAGGCACAGAGAAGCCCTCTAGGGTAAAGCTTATGCACTGATTATTAATGAAGCGAGAAGAATAAACCAACTAATTGCAGACACAGATAGAACTACAATTTTCAGTGAACAAATAAGTAGATAGATGCAGTTCTATTTTTAATGCAATATTCAATGAAACAGTAAAGGCACAGAGAAGCACTCTTGGCTAAGAAATCTTCCCTGAATATCAATGAAGCTAGAAGAATAAAACAACTAACTGCAGTCACAGGGAGAACTACCATTTGCAGTAAACAAATATGCAGATAAATGCAGTATTAATTTTGCCACAATATTTATTACAAGCTGAGATAAGTACAAACTTGCAGTGTTATAAGATAGTACTGCATTTTTTTCTGTTTTATTGTTTCATTGAATATTGTGTTAAAAATAGTACTGCATTTATCTGCTTATTTGTTCACTGAAAATTGTAGTTCTCTCTGTGTCTGCAGTTAGTTGGTTTATTCTTCTCACTTCATTGATATTCAGTGTAGAAGTCTTAGCCTAGAGGGCTTCTCTGTGCCTTAAAGTCTTAGTCCCTTATCTCTGAAATTATTTCTGCTGAATAGTTGCATACTTGAGCTGCAACAACTTTATTACAAGCTGAGATAAGTACAAACTTGCAGTGTTATAAGATAGTACTGCATTTTTTTCTGTTTTATTGTTTCATTGAATATTGTGTTAAAAATAGTACTGCATTTATCTGCTTATTTGTTCACTGAAAATTGCAGTTCTCTCTGTGTCTGCAGTTAGTTGGTTTATTCTTCTCACTTCATTGATATTCAGTGTAGAAGTCTTAGCCTAGAGGGCTTCTCTGTGCCTTAAAGTCTTAGTCCCTTATCTCTGAAATTATTTCTGCTGAATAGTTGCATACTTGAGCTGCAACAACTTTATTACAAGCTGAGATAAGTACAAACTTGCAGTGTTATAAGATAGTACTGCATTTTTTCTGTTTTATTGTTTCATTGAATATTGTGTTAAAATAGTACTGCATTTATCTGCTTATTTGTTCACTGAAAATTGTAGTTCTCTCTGTGTCTGCAGTTAGTTGGTTTATTCTTCTCACTTCATTGATATTCAGTGTAGAAGTCTTAGCCTAGAGGGCTTCTCTGTGCCTTAAAGTCTTAGTCCCTTATCTCTGAAATTATTTCTGCTGAATAGTTGCATACTTGAGCTGCAACAACTTTATTACAAGCTGAGATAAGTACAAACTTGCAGTGTTATAAGATAGTACTGCATTTTTTCTGTTTTATTGTTTCATTGAATATTGTGTTAAAAATAGTACTGCATTTATCTGCTTATTTGTTCACTGAAAATTGCAGTTCTCTGTGTCTGCAGTTAGTTGGTTTATTCTTCTCACTTCATTGATATTCAGTGTAGAAGTCTTAGCCTAGAGGGCTTCTCTGTGCCTTAAAGTCTTAGTCCCTTATCTCTGAAATTATTTCTGCTGAATAGTTGCATACTTGAGCTGCAACAACTTTATTACAAGCTGAGATAAGTACAAACTTGCAGTGTATAAGATAATACTGCATTTTTTTCTGTTTTATTGTTGCAATGAATATTGTTAAACATAGTACTGCATTTATCTGCTTATTTGTTCACTGAAAAATGCAGATCTCTGTGTCTGCAGTTAGTTGGTTTATTCTTCTCACTTCATTGATATTCAGTGTAGAAGTCTTAGCCTAGAGGGCTTCTCTGTGCCTTAAAGTCTTAGTCCCTTATCTCTGAAATTATTTCTGCTGAATAGTTGCATACTTGAGCTGCAACAACTTTATTACAAGCTGAGATAAGTACAAACTTGCAGTGTTATAAGATAGTACTGCATTTTTTCTGTTTTATTGTTTCATTGAATATTGTGTTAAAATAGTACTGCATTTATCTGCTTATTTGTTCACTGAAAATTGTAGTTCTCTCTGTGTCTGCAGTTAGTTGGTTTATTCTTCTCACTTCATTGATATTCGGTGTAGAAGTCTTAGCCTAGAGGGCTTCTCTGTGCCTTAAAGTCTTAGTCCCTTATCTCTGAAATTATTTCTGCTGAATAGTTGCATACTTGAGCTGCAACAACTTTATTACAAGCTGAGATAAGTACAAACTTGCAGTGTTATAAGATAGTACTGCATTTTTTCTGTTTTATTGTTTCATTGAATATTGTGTTAAAATAGTACTGCATTTATCTGCTTATTTGTTCACTGAAAATTGTAGTTCTCTCTGTGTCTGCAGTTAGTTGGTTTATTCTTCTCACTTCATTGATATTCAGTGTAGAAGTCTTAGCCTAGAGGGCTTCTCTGTGCCTTAAAGTCTTAGTCCCTTATCTCTGAAATTATTTCTGCTGAATAGTTGCATACTTGAGCTGCAACAACTTTATTACAAGCTGAGATAAGTACAAACTTGCAGTGTTATAAGATAGTACTGCATTTTTTCTGTTTTATTGTTTCATTGAATATTGTGTTAAAATAGTACTGCATTTATCTGCTTATTTGTTCACTGAAAATTGTAGTTCTCTCTGTGTCTGCAGTTAGTTGGTTTATTCTTCTCACTTCATTGATATTCAGTGTAGAAGTCTTAGCCTAGAGGGCTTCTCTGTGCCTTAAAGTCTTAGTCCCTTATCTCTGAAATTATTTCTGCTGAATAGTTGCATACTTGAGCTGCAACAACTTTATTACAAGCTGAGATAAGTACAAACTTGCAGTGTTATAAGATAGTACTGCATTTTTTTCTGTTTTATTGTTTCATTGAATATTGTGTTAAAATAGTACTGCATTTATCTGCTTATTTGTTCACTGAAAATTGTAGTTCTCTCTGTGTCTGCAGTTAGTTGGTTTATTCTTCTCACTTCATTGATATTCAGTGTAGAAGTCTTAGCCTAGAGGGCTTCTCTGTGCCTTAAAGTCTTAGTCCCTTATCTCTGAAATTATTTCTGCTGAATAGTTGCATACTTGAGCTGCAACAACTTTATTACAAGCTGAGATAAGTACAAACTTGCAGTGTTATAAGATAGTACTGCATTTTTTCTGTTTTATTGTTTCATTGAATATTGTGTTAAAATAGTACTGCATTTATCTGCTTATTTGTTCACTGAAAATTGTAGTTCTCTCTGTGTCTGCAGTTAGTTGGTTTATTCTTCTCACTTCATTGATATTCGGTGTAGAAGTCTTAGCCTAGAGGGCTTCTCTGTGCCTTAAAGTCTTAGTCCCTTATCTCTGAAATTATTTCTGCTGAATAGTTGCATACTTGAGCTGCAACAACTTTATTACAAGCTGAGATAAGTACAAACTTGCAGTGTTATAAGATAGTACTGCATTTTTTCTGTTTTATTGTTTCATTGAATATTGTGTTAAAATAGTACTGCATTTATCTGCTTATTTGTTCACTGAAAATTGTAGTTCTCTCTGTGTCTGCAGTTAGTTGGTTTATTCTTCTCACTTCATTGATATTCAGTGTAGAAGTCTTAGCCTAGAGGGCTTCTCTGTGCCTTAAAGTCTTAGTCCCTTATCTCTGAAATTATTTCTGCTGAATAGTTGCATACTTGAGCTGCAACAACTTTATTACAAGCTGAGATAAGTACAAACTTGCAGTGTTATAAGATAGTACTGCATTTTTTCTGTTTTATTGTTTCATTGAATATTGTGTTAAAAATAGTACTGCATTTATCTGCTTATTTGTTCACTGAAAATTGCAGTTCTCTCTGTGTCTGCAGTTAGTTGGTTTATTCTTCTCACTTCATTGATATTCGGTGCAGAAGTCTTAGCCTAGAGGGCTTCTCTGTGCCTTAAAGTCTTAGTCCCTTATCTCTGAAATTATTTCTGCTGAATAGTTGCATACTTGAGCTGCAACAACTTTATTACAAGCTGAGATAAGTACAAACTTGCAGTGTTATAAGATAGTACTGCATTTTTTCTGTTTTATTGTTTCATTGAATATTGTGTTAAAATAGTACTGCATTTATCTGCTTATTTGTTCACTGAAAATTGTAGTTCTCTCTGTGTCTGCAGTTAGTTGGTTTATTCTTCTCACTTCATTGATATTCAGTGTAGAAGTCTTAGCCTAGAGGGCTTCTCTGTGCCTTAAAGTCTTAGTCCCTTATCTCTGAAATTATTTCTGCTGAATAGTTGCATACTTGAGCTGCAACAACTTTATTACAAGCTGAGATAAGTACAAACTTGCAGTGTTATAAGATAGTACTGCATTTTTTCTGTTTTATTGTTTCATTGAATATTGTGTTAAAATAGTACTGCATTTATCTGCTTATTTGTTCACTGAAAATTGTAGTTCTCTCTGTGTCTGCAGTTAGTTGGTTTATTCTTCTCACTTCATTGATATTCAGTGTAGAAGTCTTAGCCTAGAGGGCTTCTCTGTGCCTTAAAGTCTTAGTCCCTTATCTCTGAAATTATTTCTGCTGAATAGTTGCATACTTGAGCTGCAACAACTTTATTACAAGCTGAGATAAGTACAAACTTGCAGTGTTATAAGATAGTACTGCATTTTTTCTGTTTTATTGTTTCATTGAATATTGTGTTAAAATAGTACTGCATTTATCTGCTTATTTGTTCACTGAAAATTGCAGTTCTCTCTGTGTCTGCAGTTAGTTGGTTTATTCTTCTCACTTCATTGATATTCGGTGTAGAAGTCTTAGCCTAGAGGGCTTCTCTGTGCCTTAAAGTCTTAGTCCCTTATCTCTGAAATTATTTCTGCTGAATAGTTGCATACTTGAGCTGCAACAACTTTATTACAAGCTGAGATAAGTACAAACTTGCAGTGTTATAAGATAGTACTGCATTTTTTTCTGTTTTATTGTTTCATTGAATATTGTGTTAAAATAGTACTGCATTTATCTGCTTATTTGTTCACTGAAAATTGTAGTTCTCTCTGTGTCTGCAGTTAGTTGGTTTATTCTTCTCACTTCATTGATATTCAGTGTAGAAGTCTTAGCCTAGAGGGCTTCTCTGTGCCTTAAAGTCTT
Source organism: Protopterus annectens (assembly GCF_019279795.1). NCBI lineage: Eukaryota > Metazoa > Chordata > Ceratodontiformes > Protopteridae > Protopterus > Protopterus annectens. The sequence goes on along the minus strand of NC_056725.1, from coordinate 1,656,040,557 downwards.
AGTCCCTTATCTCTGAAATTATTTCTGCTGAATAGTTGCATACTTGAGCTGCAACAACTTTATTACAAGCTGAGATAAGTACAAACTTGCAGTGTTATAAGATAGTACTGCATTTTTTTCTGTTTTATTGTTTCATTGAATATTGTGTTAAAATAGTACTGCATTTATCTGCTTATTTGTTCACTGAAAATTGTAGTTCTCTGTGTCTGCAGTTAGTTGGTTTATTCTTCTCACTTCATTGATATTCAGTGTAGAAGTCTTAGCCTAGAGGGCTTCTCTGTGCCTTAAAGTCTTAGTCCCTTATCTCTGAAATTATTTCTGCTGAATAGTTGCATACTTGAGCTGCAACAACTTTATTACAAGCTGAGATAAGTACAAACTTGCAGTGTTATAAGATAGTACTGCATTTTTTCTGTTTTATTGTTTCATTGAATATTGTGTTAAAATAGTACTGCATTTATCTGCTTATTTGTTCACTGAAAATTGTAGTTCTCTCTGTGTCTGCAGTTAGTTGGTTTATTCTTCTCACTTCATTGATATTCAGTGTAGAAGTCTTAGCCTAGAGGGCTTCTCTGTGCCTTAAAGTCTTAGTCCCTTATCTCTGAAATTATTTCTGCTGAATAGTTGCATACTTGAGCTGCAACAACTTTATTACAAGCTGAGATAAGTACAAACTTGCAGTGTTATAAGATAGTACTGCATTTTTTCTGTTTTATTGTTTCATTGAATATTGTGTTAAAATAGTACTGCATTTATCTGCTTATTTGTTCACTGAAAATTGCAGTTCTCTCTGTGTCTGCAGTTAGTTGGTTTATTCTTCTCACTTCATTGATATTCGGTGTAGAAGTCTTAGCCTAGAGGGCTTCTCTGTGCCTTAAAGTCTTAGTCCCTTATCTCTGAAATTATTTCTGCTGAATAGTTGCATACTTGAGCTGCAACAACTTTATTACAAGCTGAGATAAGTACAAACTTGCAGTGTTATAAGATAATACTGCATTTTTTCTGTTTTATTGTTGCAATGAATATTGTTAAACATAGTACTGCATTTATCTGCTTATTTGTTCACTGAAAAATGCAGATCTCTGTGTCTGCAGTTAGATGGTTTATTCTTCTCACTTCATTGATATTTGATGTAGAAGTCTTAGCCTAGAGGGCTTCTCTGTGCCTTAAAGTCTTAGTCCCTTATCTCTGAAATTATTTCTGCTGAATAGTTGCATACTTGAGCATCAACAACTTTATTACAAGCTGAGATAAATCCAAACTTGATGTGTTATAAGATAGTACTGCATTTTTTCTGTTTTTATTGTTTCATTGAATATTGTGTTAAAATAGTACTGCATTTATGTGGTTATTTGTTCACTGAAAATTGTAGTTCTCTCTGTGTCTGCAGTTAGTTGATTTATTCTTCTCACTTCATTGATATTCGTTGTAGAAGTCTTAGCCTAGAGGGCTTTTCTGTACTTAAAAGTCTTAGTCCCTTATCTCTGAAATTATTTCTGCTGAATAGTTGCATACTTGAGCTGCAACACCTTTATTACAAGCTGAAATAAGTACAAACTTGCAGTGTTATAAGATAGTACTGCATTTTTTCTGTTTTATTGTTTCATTGAATATTGTGTTAAAATAGTACTGCATTTATCTGCTTATTTGTTCACTGAAAATTGTAGTTCTCTCTGTGTCTGCAGTTAGTTGGTTTATTCTTCTCACTTCATTGATATTCAGTGTAGAAGTCTTAGCCTAGAGGGCTTTTCTGTGCCTTAAAGTATTAGTCTCCTATCTTTGAAATTATTTTTGCTGAATAGTTGCATACTTGAGCTGCAACAGCAACTTTATTACATGCTGAGATAAGTACAAACTTGCAGTGTTATAAGAAAGTACTCATTTTTGTTCTGTTGTATTGTTTCATTGAATATTGTGTTAAAATAGCACTGCATTTATCTGATTATTTGTTCACTGAAAATTGCAGTTCTCTCTGTGTCTGCAGTTAGTTGGTTTATTCTTCTCACTTCATTGATATTCGGTGTAGCAGTCTTAGCCTAGAGGCTTCTCTGTGCCTTTAAGTCTTAGTCCCTTATCTCTGAAATTATTTCTGCTGAATAGTTGCATACTTGAGCTGCAACAACTTTATTACAAGCTGAGATAAGTACAAACTTGCAGTGTTATAAGATAGTACTGCATTTTTTCTGTTTTATTGTTTCATTGAATATTGTGTTAAAAATAGTACTGCATTTATCTGCTTATTTGTTCACTGAAAATTGTAGTTCTCTCTGTGTCTGCAGTTAGTTGGTTTATTCTTCTCACTTCATTGATATTCAGTGTAGAAGTCTTAGCCTAGAGGGCTTCTCTGTGCCTTAAAGTCTTAGTCCCTTATCTCTGAAATTATTTCTGCTGAATAGTTGCATACTTGAGCTGCAACAACTTTATTACAAGCTGAGATAAGTACAAACTTGCAGTGTTATAAGATAGTACTGCATTTTTTCTGTTTTATTGTTTCATTGAATACTGTGTTAAAATAGTACTGCATTTATCTGCTTATTTGTTCACTGAAAATTGCAGTTCTCTCTGTGTCTGCAGTTAGTTGGTTTATTCTTCTCACTTCATTGATATTCGGTGCAGAAGTCTTAGCCTAGAGGGCTTCTCTGTGCCTTAAAGTCTTAGTCCCTTATCTCTGAAATTATTTCTGCTGAATAGTTGCATACTTGAGCTGCAACAACTTTATTACAAGCTGAGATAAGTACAAACTTGCAGTGTTATAAGATAGTACTGCATTTTTTCTGTTTTATTGTTTCATTGAATATTGTGTTAAAATAGTACTGCATTTATCTGCTTATTTGTTCACTGAAAATTGTAGTTCTCTCTGTGTCTGCAGTTAGTTGGTTTATTCTTCTCACTTCATTGATATTCAGTGTAGAACTCTTAGCCTAGAGGGCTTCTCTGTGCCTTAAAGTCTTAGCCCTTGTCTCAGAAATTATTTCTGCTGAATAGTTGCATACCTGAGCTGCAACAACTTTATTACAAGCTGAGATAAGTACAAACTTGAAGTGTTATAAGATAGTACTGCATTTTTTCTGTTTCTATTGTTTCATTGAATATTGTTAAAAATAGTACTGCATTTATCTGCTTATTTGTTCACTGAAAATTGCAGTCCTCTACGTGTCTGCAGTGAGTTGGTTTATTCTTCTCACTTCATTGATATTCGGTGTAGAAGTCTTAGCCTAGAGGGCTTCTCTGTGCCTTAAAGTCTTAGTCCCTTATCTCTGAAATTATTTCTGCTGAATAGTTGCATACTTGAGCTGCAACAACTTTATTACAAGCTGAGATAAGTACAAACTTGCAGTGTTATAAGATAGTACTGCATTTTTTCTGTTTTATTGTTTCATTGAATATTGTGTTAAAAATAGTACTGCATTTATCTGCTTATTTGTTCACTGAAAATTGTAGTTCTCTCTGTGTCTGCAGTTAGTTGGTTTATTCTTCTCACTTCATTGATATTCAGTGTAGAAGTCTTAGCCTAGAGGGCTTCTCTGTGCCTTAAAGTCTTAGTCCCTTATCTCTGAAATTATTTCTGCTGAATAGTTGCATACTTGAGCTGCAACAACTTTATTACAAGCTGAGATAAGTACAAACTTCAAGTGTTATAAGATAGTACTGCATTTTTTCTGTTTTATTGTTTCATTGAATATTGTGTTAAAAATAGTACTGCATTTATCTGCTTATTTGTTCACTGAAAATTGCAGTTATCTCTTTGTCTGCAGTTAGTTTATTCTTCTCACTTCATTGATATTCGTAGTAATAGTCTTATCCTAGAGGGCTTCTCTGTGCCTTAACGTCTTAGTCCGTTATCTCTGAAATTATTTCTGCTGAATAGTTGCATACTTGAGCTGCAACAACTTTATTACAAGCTGAGATAAGTACAAACTTGCAGTGTTATAAGATAGTACTGCATTTTTTCTGTTTTATTGTTTCATTGAATATTGTGTTAAAATAGTACTGCATTTATCTGCTTATTTGTTCACTGAAAATTGCAGTTCTCTCTGTGTCTGCAGTTAGTTGGTTTATTCTTCTCACTTCATTGATATTCGGTGTAGAAGTCTTAGCCTAGAGGGCTTCTCTGTGCCTTAAAGTCTTAGTCCCTTATCTCTGAAATTATTTCTGCTGAATAGTTGCATACTTGAGCTGCAACAACTTTATTACAAGCTGAGATAAGTACAAACTTGCAGTGTTATAAGATAGTACTGCATTTTTTCTGTTTTATTGTTTCATTGAATATTGTGTTAAAATAGTACTGCATTTATCTGCTTATTTGTTCACTGAAAATTGTAGTTCTCTCTGTGTCTGCAGTTAGTTGGTTTATTCTTCTCACTTCATTGATATTCAGTGTAGAAGTCTTAGCCTAGAGGGCTTCTCTGTGCCTTAAAGTCTTAGTCCCTTATCTCTGAAATTATTTCTGCTGAATAGTTGCATACTTGAGCTGCAACAACTTTATTACAAGCTGAGATAAGTACAAACTTGCAGTGTTATAAGATAGTACTGCATTTTTTCTGTTTTATTGTTTCATTGAATATTGTGTTAAAATAGTACTGCATTTATCTGCTTATTTGTTCACTGAAAATTGTAGTTCTCTCTGTGTCTGCAGTTAGTTGGTTTATTCTTCTCACTTCATTGATATTCAGTGTAGAAGTCTTAGCCTAGAGGGCTTCTCTGTGCCTTAAAGTCTTAGTCCCTTATCTCTGAAATTATTTCTGCTGAATAGTTGCATACTTGAGCTGCAACAACTTTATTACAAGCTGAGATAAGTACAAACTTGCAGTGTTATAAGATAGTACTGCATTTTTTCTGTTTTATTGTTTCATTGAATATTGTGTTAAAATAGTACTGCATTTATCTGCTTATTTGTTCACTGAAAATTGCAGTTCTCTCTGTGTCTGCAGTTAGTTGGTTTATTCTTCTCACTTCATTGATATTCAGTGTAGAAGTCTTAGCCTAGAGGGCTTCTCTGTGCCTTAAAGTCTTAGTCCCTTATCTCTGAAATTATTTCTGCTGAATAGTTGCATACTTGAGCTGCAACAACTTTATTACAAGCTGAGATAAGTACAAACTTGCAGTGTTATAAGATAGTACTGCATTTTTTCTGTTTTATTGTTTCATTGAATATTGTGTTAAAATAGTACTGCATTTATCTGCTTATTTGTTCACTGAAAATTGCAGTTCTCTCTGTGTCTGCAGTTAGTTGGTTTATTCTTCTCACTTCATTGATATTCAGTGTAGAAGTCTTAGCCTAGAGGGCTTCTCTGTGCCTTAAAGTCTTAGTCCCTTATCTCTGAAATTATTTCTGCTGAATAGTTGCATACTTGAGCTGCAACAACTTTATTACAAGCTGAGATAAGTACAAACTTGCAGTGTTATAAGATAGTACTGCATTTTTTTCTGTTTTATTGTTTCATTGAATATTGTGTTAAAATAGTACTGCATTTATCTGCTTATTTGTTCACTGAAAATTGCAGTTCTCTCTGTGTCTGCAGTTAGTTGGTTTATTCTTCTCACTTCATTGATATTCAGTGTAGAAGTCTTAGCCTAGAGGGCTTCTCTGTGCCTTAAAGTCTTAGTCCCTTATCTCTGAAATTATTTCTGCTGAATAGTTGCATACTTGAGCTGCAACAACTTTATTACAAGCTGAGATAAGTACAAACTTGCAGTGTTATAAGATAGTACTGCATTTTTTCTGTTTTATTGTTTCATTGAATATTGTGTTAAAAATAGTACTGCATTTATCTGCTTATTTGTTCACTGAAAATTGCAGTTCTCTCTGTGTCTGCAGTTAGTTGGTTTATTCTTCTCACTTCATTGATATTCGGTGTAGAAGTCTTAGCCTAGAGGGCTTCTCTGTGCCTTAAAGTCTTAGTCCCTTATCTCTGAAATTATTTCTGCTGAATAGTTGCATACTTGAGCTGCAACAACTTTATTACAAGCTGAGATAAGTACAAACTTGCAGTGTTATAAGATAGTACTGCATTTTTTTCTGTTTTATTGTTTCATTGAATATTGTGTTAAAATAGTACTGCATTTATCTGCTTATTTGTTCACTGAAAATTGTAGTTCTCTGTGTCTGCAGTTAGTTGGTTTATTCTTCTCACTTCATTGATATTCGGTGTAGAAGTCTTAGCCTAGAGGGCTTCTCTGTGCCTTAAAGTCTTAGTCCCTTATCTCTGAAATTATTTCTGCTGAATAGTTGCATACTTGAGCTGCAACAACTTTATTACAAGCTGAGATAAGTACAAACTTGCAGTGTTATAAGATAGTACTGCATTTTTTCTGTTTTATTGTTTCATTGAATATTGTGTTAAAAATAGTACTGCATTTATCTGCTTATTTGTTCACTGAAAATTGCAGTTCTCTCTGTGTCTGCAGTTAGTTTATTCTTCTCACTTCATTGATATTCATAGTAATAGTCTTATCCTAGAGGGCTTCTCTGTGCCTTAACGTCTTAGTCCCTTATCTCTGAAATTATTTCTGCTGAATAGTTGCATACTTGAGCTGCAACAACTTTATTACAAGCTGAGATAAGTACAAACTTGCAGTGTTATAAGATAGTACTGCATTTTTTTCTGTTTTATTGTTTCATTGAATATTGTGTTAAAATAGTACTGCATTTATCTGCTTATTTGTTCACTGAAAATTGTAGTTCTCTCTGTGTCTGCAGTTAGTTGGTTTATTCTTCTCACTTCATTGATATTTGTTGCAGAAGTCTTAGCCTAGAGGGCTTCTCTGTGCCTTAAAGTCTTAGTCCCTTATCTCTGAAATTATTTCTGCTGAATAGTTGCATACTTGAGCTGCAACAACTTTATTACAAGCTGAGATAAGTACAAACTTGCAGTGTTATAAGATAGTACTGCATTTTTTCTGTTTTATTGTTTCATTGAATATTGTGTTAAAATAGTACTGCATTTATCTGCTTATTTGTTCACTGAAAATTGCAGTTCTCTCTGTGTCTGCAGTTAGTTGGTTTATTCTTCTCACTTCATTGATATTCAGTGTAGAAGTCTTAGCCTAGAGGGCTTCTCTGTGCCTTAAAGTCTTAGTCCCTTATCTCTGAAATTATTTCTGCTGAATAGTTGCATACTTGAGCTGCAACAACTTTATTACAAGCTGAGATAAGTACAAACTTGCAGTGTTATAAGATAGTACTGCATTTTTTCTGTTTTATTGTTTCATTGAATATTGTGTTAAAAATAGTACTGCATTTATCTGCTTATTTGTTCACTGAAAATTGTAGTTCTCTCTGTGTCTGCAGTTAGTTGGTTTATTCTTCTCACTTCATTGATATTCAGTGTAGAAGTCTTAGCCTAGAGGGCTTCTCTGTGCCTTAAAGTCTTAGTCCCTTATCTCTGAAATTATTTCTGCTGAATAGTTGCATACTTGAGCTGCAACAACTTTATTACAAGCTGAGATAAGTACAAACTTGCAGTGTTATAAGATAGTACTGCATTTTTTCTGTTTTATTGTTTCATTGAATATTGTGTTAAAATAGTACTGCATTTATCTGCTTATTTGTTCACTGAAAATTGTAGTTCTCTCTGTGTCTGCAGTTAGTTGGTTTATTCTTCTCACTTCATTGATATTCGGTGTAGAAGTCTTAGCCTAGAGGGCTTCTCTGTGCCTTAAAGTCTTAGTCCCTTATCTCTGAAATTATTTCTGCTGAATAGTTGCATACTTGAGCTGCAACAACTTTATTACAAGCTGAGATAAGTACAAACTTGCAGTGTTATAAGATAGTACTGCATTTTTTCTGTTTTATTGTTTCATTGAATATTGTGTTAAAATAGTACTGCATTTATCTGCTTATTTGTTCACTGAAAATTGTAGTTCTCTCTGTGTCTGCAGTTAGTTGGTTTATTCTTCTCACTTCATTGATATTCAGTGTAGAAGTCTTAGCCTAGAGGGCTTCTCTGTGCCTTAAAGTCTTAGTCCCTTATCTCTGAAATTATTTCTGCTGAATAGTTGCATACTTGAGCTGCAACAACTTTATTACAAGCTGAGATAAGTACAAACTTGCAGTGTTATAAGATAGTACTGCATTTTTTCTGTTTTATTGTTTCATTGAATATTGTGTTAAAATAGTACTGCATTTATCTGCTTATTTGTTCACTGAAAATTGTAGTTCTCTCTGTGTCTGCAGTTAGTTGGTTTATTCTTCTCACTTCATTGATATTCAGTGTAGAAGTCTTAGCCTAGAGGGCTTCTCTGTGCCTTAAAGTCTTAGTCCCTTATCTCTGAAATTATTTCTGCTGAATAGTTGCATACTTGAGCTGCAACAACTTTATTACAAGCTGAGATAAGTACAAACTTGCAGTGTTATAAGATAGTACTGCATTTTTTCTGTTTTATTGTTTCATTGAATATTGTGTTAAAATAGTACTGCATTTATCTGCTTATTTGTTCACTGAAAATTGTAGTTCTCTCTGTGTCTGCAGTTAGTTGGTTTATTCTTCTCACTTCATTGATATTCAGTGTAGAAGTCTTAGCCTAGAGGGCTTCTCTGTGCCTTAAAGTCTTAGTCCCTTATCTCTGAAATTATTTCTGCTGAATAGTTGCATACTTGAGCTGCAACAACTTTATTACAAGCTGAGATAAGTACAAACTTGCAGTGTTATAAGATAGTACTGCATTTTTTTCTGTTTTATTGTTTCATTGAATATTGTGTTAAAATAGTACTGCATTTATCTGCTTATTTGTTCACTGAAAATTGTAGTTCTCTCTGTGTCTGCAGTTAGTTGGTTTATTCTTCTCACTTCATTGATATTCAGTGTAGAAGTCTTAGCCTAGAGGGCTTCTCTGTGCCTTAAAGTCTTAGTCCCTTATCTCTGAAATTATTTCTGCTGAATAGTTGCATACTTGAGCTGCAACAACTTTATTACAAGCTGAGATAAGTACAAACTTGCAGTGTTATAAGATAGTACTGCATTTTTTCTGTTTTATTGTTTCATTGAATATTGTGTTAAAATAGTACTGCATTTATCTGCTTATTTGTTCACTGAAAATTGTAGTTCTCTCTGTGTCTGCAGTTAGTTGGTTTATTCTTCTCACTTCATTGATATTCAGTGTAGAAGTCTTAGCCTAGAGGGCTTCTCTGTGCCTTAAAGTCTTAGTCCCTTATCTCTGAAATTATTTCTGCTGAATAGTTGCATACTTGAGCTGCAACAACTTTATTACAAGCTGAGATAAGTACAAACTTGAAGTGTTATAAGATAGTACTGCATTTTTTTCTGTTTTATTGTTTCATTGAATATTGTGTTAAAATAGTACTGCATTTATCTGCTTATTTGTTCACTGAAAATTGTAGTTCTCTCTGTGTCTGCAGTTAGTTGGTTTATTCTTCTCACTTCATTGATATTCGGTGTAGAAGTCTTAGCCTAGAGGGCTTCTCTGTGCCTTAAAGTCTTAGTCCCTTATCTCTGAAATTATTTCTGCTGAATAGTTGCATACTTGAGCTGCAACAACTTTATTACAAGCTGAGATAAGTACAAACTTGCAGTGTTATAAGATAGTACTGCATTTTTTTCTGTTTTATTGTTTCATTGAATATTGTGTTAAAATAGTACTGCATTTATCTGCTTATTTGTTCACTGAAAATTGTAGTTCTCTCTGTGTCTGCAGTTAGTTGGTTTATTCTTTTCACTTCATTGATATTCAGAGTAATAGTCTTAGCTTAGAGGGCTTCTCTATGCCTTAAAGTCTTAGTCCCTTATCTCTGAAATTATTTCTGCTGAATAGTTGCATACTTGAGCTGCAACAACTTTATTACAAGTTGAAATAAGTACAAACTTGCAGTGTTATAAGATAGTACTGCATTTTTTCTGTTTTATTGTTTCATTGAATATTATGTTAAAATAGTACTGCATTTATCTGCCTATTTGTTCACTGAAAATTGTAGTTCTCTATGTGTCTGCAGTTAGTTGGTTTATTCTTCTCACTTCATTGATATTTGGTGTAGAAGTCTTAGCCTAGAGGGCTTCTCTGTGCCTTAAAGTCTTAGTCCCTTATCTCTGAAATTATTTCTGCTGAATAGTTGCATACTTGAGCTGCAACAACTTTATTACAAGCTGAGATAAGTACAAACTTGAAGTGTTATAAGATAGTACTGCATTTTTTTCTGTTTTTATTGTTTCATTGAATATTGTGTTAAAATAGTACTGCATTTATCTGTTTATTTGTTCACTGAAAATTGTAGTTCTTTCTGTGTCTGCAGTTAGTTTTCACCCCCAGCCTCCCTGTCCTTGTTTTGGTATTAATCTTGGTGGCTTTGGAATTGACCACCCCTCCTTTAAATTTGTGTTTGAACTCTCCCCTTGGGCCCATCTCATTTGCTCACTCAGCCGAGTACAGTGTGGTCATATTTTGATTTCAGACACTCCTACCATTCCCATCTGTTCAGCCTTGTCCCATCCCTATCCTAGTCTAGTCTTATTAGCTCATCCTGCATAATACAGAGAGAACATCTGAGTAGGCATGCCCACTTAGCCCCTGAATTTTTCTGATTGAAGACTGCCGAAACAGGGCCCAGTTCTGAGGTTTTTTACTGGTTAATTAGGTAATTTGTTTAAATCAGTTTGCTTGTTTTCCATTGTTATATAAAACATTTGCACTTTACCTTCTTTTACTGTATTTGAGCTCTTCCTACTTTATTACCTTATTTTGCTTTTGTCTCTTTTTAAAAGTACTCAGTTGTGTTTATTCTGCTGCATTTATTACTGCTTGGTAGTAGCCTGATTAAATTGTAACTGTTATTCTAAGTCTTTTGGTTAAAGCACTTGGGCTTTAGACTAGTTGTTTTACACTGAGAAGGTTTGTGGTCTGCACTGTTGTGGCAGGACAGGTAGCTTACATCTTTCTAAGTTGGGAATTGCTGATTGAAGGCTCAGTGTCAGTTATTCTAAAAGTCTATTAGTTCTGGTTAAGCACTTGGGCTCCAGGCCAGTTATTTTACATTAAGAAGGTTTGTGGTCTGCCCACTTGTGGGAGGAGAGGCTAGTTTCTGCCCTTCTGAGCATGGAATTTCTGACCAAAGGCTTACTGTGCCTGCTTATTTGAACTGTTTTTCTGATATTGGTGCACCTTGTCTGCTGTAGCATAGACTAGATTCAAGCTTGCTGAATCTAGCTTTGTTTGTATAACTTGAGCACTAATGCAGGCCATCTTTTTTGGAGAAGGTTCCCCTGCACCCTAGTGGCAGGAGTGTGTGGTTAGAACTTGTCTGATTGAAGGTTGCTGGAACAGGGCTCAGTTTTGAATGTTTTTTCTTGTTAATTGGGTAATTTGTTTAAATCAGTTTGCTCAATTTCTATTGTTATAAAAAAGTCATTGCACTTTATTCATCTGCTTTTACTGTAATTGTATTTCTTCCCACTTTATTATCTTATTTTGCTTGTGCTTCTTCTTAAAAGTCCTCAATTGTATTATTCTGCTGCAGTTATTATTGCTTGGCAGTGGCCTGATTCAATTGTAACTGTTATTCTAAGCCTTTTGGTTTATGCACTTGGGCTTCAGACCAGTTGTTTTACATTAAGAAGGTTTGTGGACTGCATTGTTGTGGCAGGACAGGTAGCTTACATCCTTCTAAGTTGGGAATTGCTGATTGAAGGCTCATTGTCTGTTATTCTAAAAGCGCATTAGTTCTGGTTTAAGCACTTGGGCTTCAGGCCATTTGTTTTACATTAAGAAGGTTTGTGGTCTGCACTCTTGTGGGGGGAGAGGCTAGATCCTGCCCTTCTGAGCTGGGAATTTCTGGTTAAAGGATTATTGTGCCTGCCTATTTGAACTGTTTCTTCCTGAAATTTGTGTTCCTTTTTTGCTGTAGCCCAGATGTTAGTTTATTGTCCATTTTGGGCTAATTTCTATCTCTTTCATTTCCCTGCTATAAAAACCGCATTTGCACATTTATTGCACTTGTATTCAGCTCAGTGAGTGCCTGCCATGTGTCCTGCAGAGTTCTACAGCAGCAGAGAGACAAAAGAGAGAATTTGGAGTGATTAAGTATCATTTATCTGCATTTTCTTGCTGTCTTTAAGTAATTCCACCTATAAACCCAATTTTTTAGTGTTTCTGTGATTTAAAAAGCTTGTTTCTGCTACATACTGTACTTATTTGCGGCCTGCACTTGAACTAAGTATTTTTTGTGTTTAAATAATCTGTTTAACTGTTGTAGGCTGCACACTAAAGTGCGATAGCCATTTCTGTGCATTTAAGCTGCTTTTCTTATTGTATCTGCTTTATTTTCTGAAAAAAAAAACAAAAACAAACCCCCCCAAAAATATACTTGTTTCCCACCTTTCTGAACTAGTATAGTCCAGTTTTCAGGTTATTGCTGAATTCAGGGCTGTGTTACAAGTTTCTGTGTTGCCCATACCTTACTTGGATAGAAGGAAGTCTCTCTGTTCACCTATGAGAGAGGGGAGCTTTGAGCAGCCTATCTGTCCCTGGAGGAATGGTTTCAGCCCAGAAGTTAGTAGTTTATTGGCCATTTTGGGCTAATTTCTATCTCTTTCATTTCCCTGCTATAAAAAAATGCATTTGCGTGGTTTTGCATACTGGGCAGCGCCAGTTAGCTAGGGTTAAACTATTCCCGGCTCCACAAAGTCTACTCTTCAATTTTTCCCTTGGAACTAGACAAACTTTCAACTTAAGCACTCAAACCATTCATTTCACAGCCCAACACTTGCTCAAAACTCATAGCAAGCACTAATTAACCATAGCACTAGACCCTCCTATACTGTCCAGAAGGACAAGTTTCTCTATTCGTCCCTACCAGCCAATCAGTAAAACAGCTCACTTTACCTATTCAAGCATGTCCAAAGGGCAGTTTCAGGTGTATTCTCCAGTCCAACTGTTGAATCTGGGCATTTTGAGGCAATGTTACAACTGCCTCATGTACACAGACAACCCTCTCCTCCTACCACCAAACACTAATATATGTGAGAGATGGAATTAAACATCCAAACTGGAGGCAAAGCTCTCACAACCCAAGACTGGAACTGACCATCAAGAGGAGAAGGAAAATACTTGCAACACACCACCAGTCTCACATAGACCTACTAAACCAACACCGGCAAATAACACACATAAATACATGAAAACATACTTGGAGGCTCTAAATAAAAATCTGCAAAAGCAACGGAGACCTCCAAAGCAGACACCCAAGCAACCTCCACACCCCATCACAAACCATGAAACACATACTTCACATAATCAGTGTGCCATGCAATCACAGCCCTTAAGGCAAAATAACATACCCAACACACTAGTAATAGGCAACTCTATAGTCAGGCACACTGATGTCCCACTAACTAGGCTGGACAAGGAGAAGGTTACAGTTAGCTGCCTGTCAGGCGCCAGGATCCACTACATAACACAAGCACTCAGGTTGCTCCAGAACAAGTACAAATATGACTCTGTCATTGTCCATGTTGGTGTGAATGATCTGAGACATACCTCCCTGGACTACATGAAAAGAGACATGGAAGAGTTCTCTGATCACGTAGCCCATGCCGGTATGACCCTGACCCTGAGTAGAATCCTGCTCTCACCAAGAATGATGCCACACTATAAAGAAAAAATTATCAATTTCAACAATTGTCTAAGTTTCTGGTATCATTCAAAGGGGATCCAGCATCTGTCCACCTGGGATGACATGCTCGACAAGCCATGTTGCTTTGCAAGACATGGCTTGCACCTGTCACCCTTAGGCTTTCGAATACTGGCCAAGGCTTTTGCCACCCCCATAGTGCGTTTTTTAGGCAAGGCTCAAAAGACAAACCCACCACCATAAATAACACAAGTAACCAAAAACTAAGGGTAATGCTACTCAACACCAGAAGTCTAAACCTCAAAATGCATGCAGTTGAGGCACTCCTCAGTATGGAGAACATCGATATCTGTGCAGTAACAGAAACCCAGTTTAAGGCTCCTGAGAGCACCCCAGCACTACCAGGCTATAACTCATACCATACTTTTTGGCCACAGAACCCAGATCTAAACACAAAAGGTGGGGGTGTATCCATATTCATCAAGGATATCCACACCTCCAGGTTAGTAGTGCAGCACAATGCCTCAGAGATCATCCATGTCTAACTGACAATGGGCAAAACTGCAATTCAAATTGTAGCTTGCTACAGCTCACCCACCATGGCCCAGGACCCCCATTCCACATTTCTGGAGACACTGGAAAATATGACGGTCCTACCAAACACCCTAATACTGGGTGATTTCAATTGCCCAAACATTAACTGGGAGAACTATTCAAGTACTAACTCCCTTGCCCAACACTTCCTAGAATTTATAAACTGGAATGCCTTGGATTAACTGGTCAACACCCCCACCAGAGGTGACAACATATTGGACCAGGTCATCACCAACATGGGCGACCAGTGTTCTACACCAAAGGTCAACCCCTCGCTGGTTAGATCAGACCATAGACTAATCACTCTGGATATCCACATTCTGCCCCCACCCCCAATCAAGGAAACCACTGTGAAAAACTTTTCAAAAGCAAACTTCACGTTACTTAAGACTGAGGTGGAATGGTTCACAGCCCCCATGCTAAAGGACAACACTGTCCAAGCTGCTAAATCCCTTACAGAGGCACTCTATGAGCACCTGCAAGAATGCATGGATCATGCTATCTCAAGCAAAACCAAGACTCACTCCTCCAAGAAAAGAAAACCAGTCTGGTGGACCCCTGCCATAAACAAGCTATACAATAGAAGGAGGAAACTAGTGCAGAAAAGAGTAAAATCCCAAGAAGGAAAGACATCCCTGATCAGTATCAGCAAGAAACTACAATCCCTCATAAAATCATCCAAGGCTAGCTTCAAAAGAAAAATTGCCAAGGACTCCAAAGATAACCACAAAGCATTCTTTAGCTATGTCAAGAACCTAAGTGGAAACTCTAAGATCTGCTCTGAGTTAGTGCAGAATGGCACAAAATACACTGAACCAACTGATATTGCCAACATTCTGGCAGACAGGTTTAGTGCAAACTTCACCCCCCTCTCACCCTCTAAAGGGCCCATAACCATACTAGAAGAATGTAGAGCCCTGGCAATCACTGACACACAAGTTAAAACAGCCCTATCCAAAGCCAAAAACACAGCTTCAATGGGACCAGATGGAGTCCCAGGCTGTGTCTTACACAAACTCCAAAATGAACTAACCCCTCACCTAAACACACTGTTCAAACTCAGCCTCTCTACAGGCTACATAACCATAGAGTGGCACACAGCAACAGTTATCCCACTCCACAAAGGTGGAGCCACAATGGACCCTATGAACTATCGCCCTATAAGCCTGACTAGCCTGGTCTGCAAGACTGTGGAGCACATCATCATGGAACTCAATAACAGAGACATTGGGAACCTCCAAACATTGGACCCTACCCAGTTTGGCTTGGTTAAGGGCAGATCATGCCTCCTAAACCTGGTGGACTTCTTTGAGACAGTTACCAAGCCTTTAGATGAGGGAAAGGAGGTCCACACAGCCTACCTAGACCTCGCAAAGGCTTTTGACACCATTCCCCATTCTGGTATTATAGGCAAGCCCACCAGCCTGAGCATAAACCCCTACATCACGAGATGGGTTGCCAATTGGCTCACAGATAGAACCCACATGGCAAGAGTTGCAGGCTCTAGGTCCAACTCTAAACTGGTTACAAGTGGCGTCCCCCAGGGCTCAGTCCTGGGACCCCTCCTGTTTGATATATACTTCTCAGAGGTGCAGGCAAGCACAGGAGGACTATGGCTGACCAAGTTCGCAGACGACTGCAAACTGGGGGCCATAATTGACTCTCCAGCTGATACAGACATCCTCCAGAAGGGTCTCACTGAGATGGATACCTGGTGTCAAAATCATGGCCTCAAGCTAAATGCCAAAAAGTGCATAGTCATCCCCTTTGGAAAAAACAAAGTACCTACGAACTACCACATATGTGGCAGTCCCCTAAATACAGAAAATGAAATAAGGGATCTGGGGACCCAAGTAGATAGTAATCTCTCCTTTGATAATTTTATTGCCAAGGTGGTTAGAAAATCCTTCTTTGTGGACCACCTAATCACAAAAGGGTTCGCATCTAGAACAAAAGAGGTTATTGTGCCCCTCTACTCATCACTCATCAGACCCATCATAGAGTACAATGCTCCATTTGGGATGTACCTTACAAGACACCTGCAACAGCTGGAAAGACCACAGAAGTACCTCACCAAGAGGATTACTGGCCTCAAACAGATGTCCTATGCAGCCTGACTGAAGAAACTCCAGCTGTACTTGGTTCCATACCGCCTACTCAGAGGTGGTCTCTGCCTTACATACAAGGCTATGTCCAACCCAGAATTGATGGACATGCTCCACCTAAAAAAAAAAAAAACAAATCCCCGAGAGCCACATTCTCTAGGGATCTAAGCCTCACCATAATGCTAAATAGGATTTGCTGGAGGGATAGAGTCCTGTCCTAGGGGCACCTCATGCTTTGGAACAGGATTCCAATCTACATTAAGCAGAGCCCTTCACTAACTCTCTTCAAGAGAAACCTTGACAAGAGGATGGGAAACAAAAAATTTACCCCGGGGATTACTGCAGTGGCTCTGCTGGACAGAGGCTCAGGGAACTAATGGCTCTGCTGGACAGAGACACAGGGAACTAATCTAAGTGGGTGGCGAAAGTCAACACATTCTGGCTAGGCTTACATATGCCCTCAGGCAGATAGCCTAGTACTTACCTATGAATCTATGAACCTAAGTGTCCCCTATGTTGATACTCCACATATACTGTTAATTAGTTGTCCATCTCTAAGCTTAATGATGCTACTTATTATGAAAAAATGGTATTATACTAAATGTGCAATGGCTGCTTGAATCTTTAACATCAGATTGAAACACAAGTTGATAGCGCTAGATCACTGTGGCCAGAGTTGAGACATTTCTCAAGGTGCAATGATATTTGAGTTGCTTATGTTAAGTCTAGGAGTTCAGAAAATGAATCCACTTGTGAGTGAGTATGTGTGTGTCTTTGTGTGTTGGTGCGGAGGGGGTTATAGACTTGCATTCCAATGAAAAATGCAAATTAAAAGGTGAGCTTATAATTTTACTGTTGCTTGACTCACTGTTTAGTTAGCTATGTTTCTGAACCCTGATAAGAAAAACAATGTTCAGTTATTTATTTTATGTAATCCATATTTAGAATGGCAGTTTTTCCATAAGACAGTATAAGCCTAAGTGTGCTGGACTGATATGTTTTCCCCCAGCAAATCAGTAATTTGCTAGTGTGTGTGCATGTGTGTGTGTGTGTGTGTGTGTGTGTGTGTGTGTGTGTGTGTGTGTGTGTGTGTGTGTGTGTGTGTGTATATTGGGAAGTGTTTTATAGTTGTAAGTGATGACATCAAGCTGACACTCCAGTGACTTGTCTGAAAACACTCATTCAGATATCTGTGTACACACACACACACACACACACACACACACACACACACACACACACACACACACACACACACACACACACACACACACACACACACACACACACTAGGGGCACTATAAGTATAAAAGTTGTTATTTGCGCTATTCTGTTTACACAAGTAGAGTTTCATATAAATCAATTTTCAGATATTTTTCTCAATGATAAAAAAGAAATGTATAAAGTTATTTCTTCCACATGAATTATTTTAAAATGACACTAACTCAAGGTATTGTGAGCACAGAAGTTCATCATCCAGTTGTCTATAAACCAACTTTGTATACACACATCCTGTATTTTTTTGCAAATGGACAAACTATGAAAACCAAATTGATTTCTCCAGTTTTGCACATGCTGTATCTTTTCTGAGAAGATAAAATTCATTGGAACAGCCTTTGCTATAGACCAGACTGCCACAAGGTGAGAGAAATTCTTAGTTTATATTTTTTATACTGTTTGTTAAATTGGGTGGCCATGGTGGTGCAGCGGTTAGCGTTGCCACCTCACAGAAAGAGGCTATCTGGTTTGAGCCTCAGCTGGGGTGACTTCTGTGGGGAGTCTGCATGTCCTCCCTGTGGTCGTGTGGGTTTCCTCCAGGTGCTCTGGTTTCCTTCCACATCCCAAAGACATGCAGCAGGTGAATTGGACACTAAATTGGCCCTAGGTGTAAGTGCATGCATGTGTGTGCCTTCTGTGGAAGGTTGGGCACCGGGCTGGCAACTCAGCACTGTAAAACTCCACTGCCAATCATGAGTGGACAGGTTATTTGCTGTGGCGACCCCTAACTGGGAAAATCCAAAAGAAGAAGATACTGTTTTTTATTCTGTTTCTTGTTGACTGCATTATCTTTACTGAAGTGTCTTAAAAGATTAAAGGTTCTAGTTAGAAAAGAATAAAACTGTTTCTCTTGCTTAGGCATAGGAATTCAAAGCTAATGACCTATGAATCGAGGGAGGAGATAGAGACCAGTATTTCTAGTTAAAGGGAAATAATGCATTTTAATGTTTTCTAAAGAAAGCTCACTGGAATAGGCTGTGCCACAGAACAGAGTTCTGTGCAGGGGAAAGGTAAATTTGTTGGTTTATTTTCATCGATTCATAGAAATTGCAACGCTATTGAGTTTTATTACCATTTATACATTCCCATTATCTACTCTCAGGCTGTACCTCCTTTCTCTAGGATATTTGTACCAGTCAGGCCTGGAGTAAATTTGTGAATAACCATCCATTCTTCTAGGCTTTTCTTAAAGGAAGATAGCAAGTTCTACTGCTTAACATACAGAGGAAATTTATTCCTCAGTGTATAAACCTGTCCATACCTCTCAACATCTTAGCACAAGAAATATAAGCTTAGAAAGTTGCTAGAATATCATAATGTGTGCTGGCATGCATTTTATTTTCTGAAGGATATGAAATTGGAAACTCAAAGGTATGTCATTACTTAGTGAATTCAGTCTTCAGTGATTTGCCAGAAAACCACAAAACATGAGAAACATACCAAAATATGAAGCAAAATCTGGGCAATTGACAGATATGAACCTGTCCCCCACCATGCTTTATTTACCTATTGTTGATGATTTAGGTCTCTGGTTCTAGTATTGGTGGAGCCATTGAATTTGAGGAAATACAAAAGGTGCAAGCAACTGTGTCTCTAATGATGCATAAGTGAGGCAGAGATCTCCCTTCAAACATATGTATGACAGTGGCTAAACTGATAGAGTTTCCAGCATCCCTTCATAGCTCAGCGACTTTATGTCTGTGATCTTTTTGGTTAGGAACCTTTGAAGTATTTCTAATTGCTTGATATATTTAGTGAGATACATCCCAAAGGGAGAATTATACTTGATAATTGGTCTGATCAATGCTGAGCAAAAGGGAATGATTACTTCTTTAGAATGTGAAGACATTCCTTTGGCAGTTGGCTGCGCTAAATGAATGGATTTCCTGGCAACCTTATATTGCTTATCATATTACTTCTTGTTTTACTGCAGTATTTGTTTTTGTTGTAGTATGTTAATATATTAATAATTCCGGTTAAGAGAGTAGAAAGCCATGTCTGTTGGTGAGTTATATGAATTATTTATTTATTTATTGATATTTGATTACCGGGAAAGTCCAACTAGGTAGAAGCCCATTTTCAGTGGAGGCCCAGAGGGAAGCTCCAAATTATTACAAAACATTTTAAGTATAATAATTTTACAACTTTCAAAAATAAAACAAAATGTCAGCAATTTAACTAATTATAACAAGTTACACAAAATATAAAAAAAATGGTTAAGAATCAATAAAAGGTATATGACAATCATTTAATATTTAGGGAAATTTTAGACAGATTGTAGAGAATTTAATCAAAAGTTAGTCTAATAGGAATTGCAATATGAAGTGAGGGAAAAACTGGCGTATAGTATATTTAGAGAGAAAGTCAGGGAACAGAATTTGATAGAAGCAAGAAAGTAAGTGAAGAAGGGGGAGTAAGGAGGTATAAGGAAAGAAAAGGTAATTCTACACACATACCCATTATGAGATGATCACCACAAAAAAAAACCTGCATGTACACAAACATCCACACACAACACTGGCTAACTACTACCACACTATAGCCAAACTATACAATGGAACCCCCCACACCACTAATATACCTAACCACAACAATTTCAAATCCAATTTTCTCTCCCCCTCCTCTCCTCCCTCCAAGAATGTCCACATGCTGTCACAAAACTCCCACTACCCACACTCCACCACACCTAAATCATCATTTTTTTTTTTTTTTTTTTTTTATTTTCAGAGATCAGATTTTCAACACCTTTCATTTTTGCATTTTTGCATGCATGCCTCTCTCTTACTCTCTCATCTCAACTTTCATGTGTTGTTTGTTTTGTCTTATCCATTGTTGTTTTAATCTTGTTTAATGTTGTATTGTTGTTAATTTGTGTTGTTTGTATGTTGTTTGTATGTTGTTTTGGGGCTTTTCCTGTCTTGAACTGAAAAGGGTAAATCAACCCGTTTGGAACAACCACCCATAACAAAAAAAAAAAATAAATAAATAAATAAATAAATAATTCTTCATATTTAGGGATATTGTTTATCCTGGTTTTGAGCAAGAACAGAGGCAGATTTTAACTAGGAAGTCTTTCAGAGTGGTTTTGAAAATAGTAGGAAGGGAATAGACCTTATGGATACAAGTAAGGAGTTCCAGGCATTTGTAACCTTATATGAGTACAGAGAATTCCCAGCAGATTTGCTAGGTTTGTAGACAGACAGGAGTTTTTAGTCACTGGATCACAATGACTGACCGGGGCATAGTTGTGCAGAATGTTTTTTAGTGCTGGACAGACAGATGTATGCTGGATAATTGTATAGGTGGTAAGAAGTGTATACATTAGTTGATGAGGTAGTTCTAACCAATTTATACTTTTTATTGTTATACAGTGGTGGGTTTTGAAAGGGGTATTTGCTGCAAATTTAGCATCTTTGTCACAACATTGTTCAAGTTTTAAATTTTGTGAGCCTGGAGGTTAGTAAGGATAGGCAGCACCATAAAGAAGAGTGAGGAGGAGGTAAGTAGTGGTAAGTGTAGTTTTAGTTGCAATGGTGAGAAAGTGTTTGGCTCTGTAAAGCAGCCATAGCTTTTGATGAGTTTTTCTTGTGCAATTTTATATATGCAGGTCAAATGTAAGATTATCATCCACTATCACCCCAAATAATTTGCTATAAGAAGTGACTGTAATAGTTATATTATCAAGAGAGAGGACTTTATTTTTTTTTTCATGAGAAAGGGATATGTGGAAAAAAGGTAGTCGTTTGATCTTTTTTGAGATGAGCATGAGTTGTGAGTTTAGAAGCTATGTTTCAATGACTGTTAAAGTAATTTTTTGGAGGGGTACCATGTCATCAGATGTGCAAATGAGAATGGAATCATCTGTGTATTGTATTAGGGTGGCCTGTTGTGTGGATGTATAGAGGGTATTGGTGAAAATGTTAAAGGGGAGGGACCAATGACAGAGCCTTGTCATACACTGGTGGTAACTGGGAGGTAAGGAGAGAGCATGGAGTGCCATTTTACTGACTGGCACCTATTGGGCAGGTAGCTTTTGAACTATAGATGAGTGGGCTGAGACAGACCTAGTGAGGACATTTGAAATAGAAGTTTGCTGTGACTAACTGTGAATTAGAAGTCAATTACCTGTGAACTGAGGGAAGAGGTACAGATGAGCATTCTATTTGAAGAGAAAAGAAAGCATTCCAACATTTTCCATGGGAAGCTTACTGGACAGCTTGGACTAGAAAACAGATTGCTATGTAGGAAAATGTTCATACCCTCCCACCATGTTACTGCTGTTGTTTAGCCCAGTAGTTCTCAAGTTGTCTAGCCCTTATTTTAATTTGATTATGTAAGTCACTCCCACTCTTCTTTCACTGGATCTTGTTATTAAGTGCTAGAGTATTCGCTAGTGGAGACACTGCCCTTTCCTAATGAAATTAGTTTACCATTCTGTCGTATTTCATAGACTCAGAATATTGAGTATGCACAGTTAATTATCCTCAGACAAAATCTTACTAAAAACTAATATCCATTACTAATGTAACTAAGCTGGTTATACAATGTGTGTCCTAAACTACCACTCTTTTACTCTGATTTTAGATCTATGATCTTTGTTAATTTTATTAGCTGTTTTCTGTGCAATTAATACTTATGAAAAAACACTACCTGTCTCATTGGATTCCCAGCCTTCTTTAGCATCATCCTTAGCCAGAATACTATGAAAAGATTTTCTAAGGAATTGTAGCAACTGCCTCATGTTTATCAACAATCTGCTTCTTCTAATGCATACTGGTTCTACTTTGACAAACATTCCAATTTATGTACATTAGAAGATAGTCTTTCCATCCTATCCACTGTCAGTAAACAGCACAGCACTACATTACCACAGCTCCAAAACATTATTCCCGCATACACTGAGGTAGTAAAGAAATCCTTTTTATAGGCCTCTTACACATCCTACTAGAATACTGAAGCATAGCTGGCTCAGCCAATGCCCTGTGCTGGTACCATGAACCAGTGTCCTCTACAGGTGGAGAGAAAAAAAAAAGCACTTTACTGTATCTGTGTTACGTTGATCTAGTGATCAGCTTATTACAGATCCATGCTCCTCCCAGCTCTACCACTGAAGAGTAAAAAAACAAAACAAACAAAAAAAAAGCCACATTGACCAGATGGTCAGATGCACAACACACCGCATCCCTCCTGCCCAGCCATTCACATCCCATTTCTGTGCCTGCCCAGCCCTGCCCCTCATCCCTTTTATCAAAAAAATAAATAAATAAATCTCTTCTTAAAAAGCTGAAACAAACTGCTTGCTACAAATTTAGCAAACAGTTGCTATAGTTTATACCCTCCCTGCACAGAATGCTCTGTCGCTCATTTTTCAGTTAAAAAACAAATCTTCTTATAAATTGTAGCAAATGGTTTACTACAAGTGTAGCAAACAGTTGCTACAGTTTATACCTTGCCTATATAGAGTGCTTCAGTACTCAGATTTTAGTTTAAATAAATAAAAAAAGTTTTTTCTAACTTTTAAACTGTAGCAAACTGTGTACTACAATGTAGCAAGCAATTGCTACAGTTTAGACCACACACAGAACTCTGCAGCACTCAGATTTGACCACAAATGTGATACTGGCCCTTAAAAGTCAGTATTGCCTTAGATATTGGGATCAGCAGACTGTGCCTCCAACACTTTCACCCTGAGGTAGCTGTCTTTTCACCCAACCCTAGCTACACTACTGCTAGTTTACCTCAGTCATGTAATACCAAAATAATACCCACATCTGCACCAACATTTGCTGTTACTGTGGGTAACCTGTACTGCAAACCCATACCCTTCATATCTCTTAAGCCTGCAGCACATCCCAACATTACTTTTTCATTGGCGTCTCCATTATAAGACATATAGACACAAGACTGACTAGGCTGACAAAAAATCCACTGCAGAAAAAAGTAAGAAGTTGACTCAAAATATTGTATATTAATGGCCAGGCAGAATATTAAAATGATGGGTACAGGCAAAAAAAAAAAAATAAAGGCTATGAAAAAATTAATCAGCTGAATGATATTTCTTTTCAAAAAAAGTTTAAAAGCAATAATTCTGATAGGATATTAAAATGTTAAAAAGGGTGGCATAGATCTACTGGTGCTAAATAATGCAAAGTCATTATTTTTCCAAAATGGCTAATCCGGAGAATACATACTCCAGGAGGTGATATATCTAGGTACTTTTATGAGCCTGCTGAAAACAACTGCAGACATATACAACATGTTTTTCAAGCAATACGAGAGGCAAGAGACACTTCATTACCATTCACAGTAGAAAATGTCTTAAATGTAAAAACAGACCTGTGGTTGGAAAGAGTCCCAGAGGATAAAGTTAATTACTTTCTTCCACCCATTTCTTGAATCTTTTTATGTCAAAATTAGACCTGATAAATA
This sequence comes from Protopterus annectens, assembly GCF_019279795.1. Classification (NCBI taxonomy): domain Eukaryota; kingdom Metazoa; phylum Chordata; order Ceratodontiformes; family Protopteridae; genus Protopterus; species Protopterus annectens. The sequence continues at coordinate 1,656,016,572 of NC_056725.1, read as the reverse complement.
GATAGCGAGCCACTATTTCACTGTTATACTGTTAAATATTAGACATTTAAAAAAAAAAAAAGGGGAAACAGACTAAGTTGATTAGACTTTTGTCAGGAAGACAAAAGATTAGCAACTCGGTCATGGAACTTAAGCATGGAAATACACCCAAGTCAGACTACAGTATGGCCCTGTTAGTGTTAATGTGGTGTTAGTTCAGCTGCGCAAATAAGTTGTTGGAGAATGGACTCTTTAGTATTGAATCCACAAATTAACTCTAAATAATTAAGTTACTGTTTGACATGATACTGGAGAACACTATAGACCTTAGCATATTGCAGGCAGCAAGTTGGGAAGCGTTTCATCATGATGAAATTCTTTGCCTCTTCTGTAAGAAGAAAAGTAATAGGAAGACAAAACTCTAATAACGAAACCAAAAAGCAGCTTGAACAGTTGGAAGGACATAAAGTAGGAAGATGCCAGGGAAGGATGTCATTAAAGAACATAAATATGTTAAAGCAAACATTTAATTCTCTACTTTATGTATTGATTCAAGAAACATGAGAATGATATAGGTTCCTTTGTTATTCCAGGCAATCAAAGTCCACATAATTTATAGGATGATGTTTAGATAAAGTCACAAAGAAATGCAGTACCATTTTGTAATTTCATTTATTTATCTAAATGAGCTATCACAATTCTCTCTGTTTCCCTCTGTTGCTTATCAACACCTACCACACAAAATCTAAACCAGAATGTCACCACACCATACCTCTCAACCTCTTAATGCAAGACATCTGAACAGAGCCTAAAATAATGGGGGAGCGGGCAAAAGCCCCAAAACAGGAACAAATTTCAAATATTGCTCTTATAAACTTAGAACATTTCTAGAATAATACATTTTCTGTTGGCATGCATTTTCTGAAGGACACGAAGTCAGAAACTCAAATGTATATCATTATTTAGTGACGTCATTCCTCAGTAATTTGTCTGAAAGCCACACATTTTGGGTTCATATTAGAATGACGAAAACACATTTTGTCGAATGCATTTTCGTCAACACATATAGGGTGAACAGGCAAAACAGTGAAGTGGCTGTTCAGCGTATTCTTTCCCTGGGAAAGAAGTCACTTGACCACTTCTTTACTTTGCCTGTTCTGGAGTGTAGTGTGGTCCTTTGTCTGGTATAGCACCCGAGCGTGATTGTGCAACAGTTATTGACCTTAGGGTTAGGGTGCGGGTTAAGGTAAGGGCATATGTACAAAAGTGTTTACTGTTTTTTATTTTGCATTAGATGTATGGTTGACTTACGTGTATGTGTGTTTTTAGCTGTTTACTTTTGTTTTGGGGGGTAGGATTAGGGTTAAGGTAAGTGTATTTGTGTTTGGAACTGTTTATGTAAATGTGCGAGAGTTACTGACCTTAGGGTTAGGGTGCAGTTTGAGGTAAGTGAATATGTTTTAAAATGTTTACTTTTTTTTTTTTTGTTAGATGTATGGTTGGGTTATGTGCATATATGTATTTAGTTGTTGACTGTTTTTTGGGGGGTATAATTAGGGTTAGGGTATGTATGTGTTTGGAAGTGTTTAGTGTTTTTTATAGGGGGGGGGTTGGAACAGTGATTTCTTTCCCTAGGGAAAAAATCGCTGTTCTGTGGTTTTGACATTTTCAGTGTTTGCTGAATATGTGTCGGTGCAACACCGTTCACTGTTTTCAGCGTTCGGTGTTATAATATGAACCCCACATTTTATCAAGAATAGACCAAAAATATGAGTAAAAAATCTAGATATTCTGTGAATATCTGGACAGTTGAGAGCTATGCACGACATGTTTCTATAATATCTCCTCCAGACTACTCAACATTAATTACATCAGCACCCTGAAATACAAGAGTCACATTCTCCAACATTATCTAAAATTGCCTATAAACTCAAGCCCAAGTATAAATGTCTCTTCCATAGCCACATTGTTAACTGGACAGCAGTACTACAAAGGTATATGCATTAAAATCCTTCACCCATTCATTTAACCCCAAACCTCACCAAACCAGCTCTCCCCTCACATCCCCAACCAATAGTAGCCTCACATCCCCAACCAATAGTAGGCTACCTCTCCAACCACTTAGGACTTAAAATACTACAAAGCAACCTAAAAAATCTCTATACAAATTCACAGAAGTTCATACCTGTATATGACTACTCCCCTGATCTCCACTCTCCTGACCTCTTCATAGCCACAGAAACCTAGTTAAAGCCAATAACTAAAGATTCAAAAATGCTCCTACCAGGTTATAACCAAACAAAGTACAGCTCCTATTTTCAACAGAAATTCTTTAGATCTCTTCAATTACTTTACTACTATACCCACTGTCAACAATGCTGGACTTCTAATTTTATTCTTTAAACTGAACGCTCACAAATCTTTACCATCATATGTCTATACATACCACCTAGTAACAACATTCCCATCTTAGAAGAGATCCTCTACTGAATCTCAGCCAACATAAGACTAGAAACCATCCTGCTAGGAGACATTAACATAGACTGGCAAAAGGGAGCCCAAGAAAACCCAACAAATTCAATTCAGCCATACAGCTTCTCTCAATTGATCAAGACTCTAACTAGAAATAAGAAGGCCGCATCTAAATAATCCATTCTAGACTGAATTCTTTTTTTTTTTCAAAAACATTTTTATTTTGTTTTCGTTATAAACATACGCAAATGTACATATAACAAATACAATAAAACAATAACGAAAAACTATTTACAATATTTACATTCATTCATGCTAAACAGTCATTTTATCCATTAAAAGTTATCAGTATTTGTTCAAAAGGTTTTCCAAATTTTGCCATGCTATTTTTTATGAGTAATGTTATAAACTCTATAACAAGTGGTTCACAGTTCGTTTTTGCAAACAACTTTTGCTAAATTAATAAAATCTTTAAACATCAAATCTTGTTTACTTTTCCAGTTCAAAGTAATAACTTTTCTAGCAATTGCAAGAATTGACCAGAGTAACTGAATCTGAAATTTAGGTATTGCATTAGGTATAGGAACATTGAATAGGATTAGTGAGTTAGAAATATGACAGTTATCAGACCATAAAGCATTTACAAAATATCTGAAGTCTTTCTAGTATTGAACAACATTTCTACATTCAATGAACATGCGAATCCAGTTGGACTTTAGTAATTCATCACATTTCCAACATTTACTTTCACTGTTTTTGAGTATAAGATTTATTTTACGTGGAGTATAGAAACTCCTATTCATAAATTTCCATGTATACAATCTCCAATATAGTGAAGAAGAGGTACCATATGTAGAATTCAATAACATTTTTTTTGGATTCATCAGATATTTGTTCTCCATTAATCTTTACAATAGTAATTCCAAAAATCTGAGTCAAACTTTAGAGTATCTTCTCTTAGTATCTTATAGCTAGGTGAGATATTTAATTTTTGATTATTTGTCTTTTCAAGACACCTAATAAAACGTTGAATTAAAGTAGGTATGGATTCAGTCTCTAGGTTGACTGATGTATGAGTAACATGGCATAATCAGCCCTCGAGACTTTTTAGCTTTAATATAGGTGTAATAGAACAACATTCAATCAAACCGGGGGTGGGGTAAGGGCGTCACACACAAGAATCCATATGAGCTCTTTCTTGAGAAGATGTTAATCAGTGTAAAAGCCCCTTGGATCTGGTTCCAAGAAATCAATTACCACAAATTTAAAAAAGGTAACCAGGATAGGCAGAAATATGTCTGTACAGTGTGTTGATTGTCTTCCCTTTCTTGATTTCATTGAGATGTTCATATTTTTTCTCTTTCAAGGCTCAGCCTGTCCTGCCAATGTAAAATGCTTTACACTGTTGGCAAAGTGCACCATAAACCACTCCCCTGGATAAACAATTAAAATATTTTTTCACCTCATATTCCTCGTCTTTGATGAAAAAAAACTCACAACAGAGTATATGTTGACAGTAGTTACAGTGGGTACATTTGTATACACCTTTTGATCTATTGGTACTAAGTTTACCAGAATTCCTTTCTAGTAAACTTTTAAAACATTTGTTTTTCCTCAATACTATCTTAGGTTTGGAACCAAATATTAGACAGAATGGTATAGCCATTGAATGAGTATTTTTGTAGATCTTTTTTTAATAGATGGGTTTCCTGTAAAAGGATGATCTGGGCTTTATGCATTTTGATATATTTAAGCAAACCAGCTCTTTTGACATTATTGTTCAAACCATTAATATTTAATGATAAACATTTATAAGCCATTCACTATAATGTGTATGTTATTACTAACTGAAAGACCTTTCTTCTGTGTTGACTTGAAATCTACTGAAAACATACTTATCATGGATACATAACGTGTATTAAGCACTACTTTCAAAAACACAAAACTATTCACAAACACATATATGAAGCATAAAGTTTCTGGTTTAGTTAAAAACTTAACTAAGTCATCCATCCACCACCTCTCCAATACCAAACAGCACAAATTATCCAGCTCTGCTTAGAATATAGTATAAAAACAAACAATAAAAGCATTATGAAAGCAACTAAAGAAATCTGAATCCATGAAATATACATTAGAATGAGAGTGTCCAATATATCTGAAGCTGTATGTATATGTCACATATGATAATAGCACCTCTAATACCTAGATATGCCAGAAATGCACATCAGATCAAAGTATATATAAACATTAGAAGCTGAAGGTTAAGAAGATTGTCATTATTTCCAAGACTTTCCAAGAAATATCAGATAATTTAACCATTTTGTCAGTCATCTAGCTAACATCTTTCATGTAAGGACCTATTGAATATACATATATATATATATATATATATATATATATATATATATATATATAAAACACTTATTACAACATAACTATTATATTTTGCAATTATACACATATTACTCATGTGCAATAACAATATCTATGTTGACGTCTTTCATCAGAAAGGGGGAGATAGAGAGAGAGAAAAAAGGGGGCCTCACAACCCTCTGTTTAATTCCTAAAGGTTTATTTATATAACATAAGTCTGATGTTAATATGCATAATGAGTTTTCTAATGCAGCTCCTAGTTCACTTGATGTCATTTAGTTACTAATAGTGTCAATGAATCTGCAGAATGTAAGCATCTATAAGAGAACAAAGGCATTTTCAAAGGAGTTAAACACTTTTATCAGAGCTGATTATTTACAATTTAAAGTATCTAGTGAAGGAGAACAGAATTTCAAGAGAAAGGAATTCTAAGTACAACCATTTAACAAGTTCAAAAGCTCAAATGATGTCATCACTGTTGTTTCCTCAAGCTGCAGCTTCATAAACTTGTTAAAAAGTATCTAAATAGACTCACGCACAGCAGACGTTGTCGCTAGTGAAGAAAAAAGCATTTTCGGTGGGAAGTTCAGATCTTAAAGGTTTTAGAGTTTACAGAAAACAAAAAAAAAAAACACTCAAGCTGCCTTGTCAGTACATGTCATGAATCTACACAATGAGAACAGTCACACGGACCACCAGTTTCCTCACAAAACATCAGCATCATGAAAAAATTAACCCTTTCATATAAAAACAGCTATTTAGAAGTAACAACAGCTGCCTCAAATCAGAAATCATGTTATAACATTACAATCATTTACTCACCAGTTAACCAGGCCAGAGAAAGACAGAAAAAAAAGGAACATAGTATATATATATATATATATATATATATATATATATATATATATATATATATATATATATATATATATATATATATATATATATAGATATATGGATATATATATATATATATATATATATATGTATATATATGTGGATATATATATATATATATATATATATATATATATATATATATATATATATATATATATATATATATATATATATATATATATATATATATATATATATATATATATATATATATATATATATATATAAGGTTCCTATTAGATGACCAAAGACTTGGTCGAACTTAAAACAATGAAAAGACAAAATAGCGAAGTGGATTTTAAGTAAATTCTTTCCCAGAAAAATAATTTGCTTGGCCGCTTCCATTACTTTGCTGTTTTCGGCACTGTAGTGCGGTCTTGGAGTTGATATATTTAAGTAAGTCTTTTTTTTTTTTTTGGAACAGAGAGTTTTTTTTTCCCTTGGAAAAAATCTCTCTTCTGAGCTTTCGAGATTGTAAGCATTTGCTTATACTGGGTCGATTATTCATCGTTCGCTTTTTTCAGTGTTCAATGATATAATGTTGACCCAATATATATATATATATATATATATATATATATATATATATATATATATATATGTATATATAAATTAGCTATCTATAAAACTCCATTAATGTACTGTATTAATGTTTAAATGTATCTAAACAAAGAGTCTAAAACATCTAGTTAGAAACACTAATCAGAAACACCTTGTTACCCCACCACTGACCCACTAGAAAAAATGCACTTTGGTATTAAGTCAAATTATACTATTTCTGAAAAATTAGAAGACATACATCATTTGTAGTTATTTAAAAGGGAAAATAATGTAAAGTACTTATAATGGGGAAAGGAGAGAAAAGTAACAATAGTAACAAAAAAGAATAGGAAGAAAGAAGCGAAAGAGAGAGACAGAGAGAGAGAGAGAGAGAATGTTATTTAAATACTTAGTACTATATGTAATTAGAAGAAGTAGATATAGAAAGGAAAAGAGAAAGTTAATAATAAAAATGATTCACATTACCTTATAGCACAGAGACTTTCCAGAATCAAATATATTATGGTTCATAAAACAAAGCGCTTAAAATTAGAAGGAATTTATTCATTTGTCCTTTAGTTTCTTAGTTTTGTTTGCTCCTTCCTTCACAGACCATTCATTTTTTGTTGCCTGTCTCTTCAAACTCTGGGATGACCATTCCATTTCTTCTATGACCAAGTGTATTTTCTCCATTTGGATAAATTCTACTGCTTCTTGTAGGGAATCAAAGATCTTCACTCCTTTTGGCAAGGTGATTTTTATTTTTGAAGGAAAAAGAATTTGAGCTTTAATATTGGCTTTTTTCAAGGACTTAATTAGAGGAACACACTCCTTTCTTCTGAATATGACTGTAGAGGTGGTAGTCATTGTCAAAATGAATAACTTTGTTACCCATTTTGATAGGGGAATTAGTCCAAGCTGATTTCAGCACTAAATCCTTGTCTTGCGAGGAAAGAAATCTACCTATTATAGACCTGAGGTTAGATGAACTCAGAGATGAAGCTAGATTTGCCAGGGACCAATGATCCCTCTCAATTCCAAAAGAGAGGGATTCAGGCATGTTTAGTGCTGATGGAAACCACTTATTGAGGAACTGAATCATGTTAGCACCCTCTTATAGGTTCATAGGTTCATAGGTTCATAGGTTCATACTAGGCTATCTGCCCGAGGGCATTTATAAGCCTAGCCCATTGTTTTGTGGCTTACGCCACCCCTTTAGTATGGGGAACTATACCCATTATTTTGCTGTGCCTCTGTCGAGCAGTGACACTGAGGTAATTCCTGGGGTATATCTGCGATCTCCCATCCATTGGTCAAGATTTCTCTTGAACAAGGCCAGCGAGGTGCTCTGCCTCACATGTACCGGGATTTTGTTCCACAGCATAGGGAGTCTTTGGGTGATGAATCTATCCCTCCAGCACGCCCTATTATTAGCCGTGTCGAGGTTTAAGTCTCTCGCCCTTGTGGCTCTGATGGATCTAGATTTTTGAGGTGAAGCATATTCATCAAATCTGGGTTTGACATGGCCTTGTATGTTAGGCAAAGGTCACCTCTGAGCAAGCGTGCGACTGACTAGACCTGGAGTTCTTTCAGTCGGGCAGCATAGGACAGATTTTTGAGACCCTTTATCCTTTTGGTGAGGAACTTTTGTGGCCTCTCCAGCTGCTGCAAGTGTCGGGTCAGATACATTCGAATGGGGCATTGTACTCAATCATTGGTCTGATGAGTGATGAGTAAAGGGAGACTATGACCTCCCTTGATCTAGATGAGAATCCCTTCATGATAAGGTGGGCAATGTAGAAGGACTTCCTAACTACTTTAGCTACATGGGTGTCGAATGACAGACTACTATCAACCTGGGTCCCCAGGTCCCTGATAACTTCTTCTGTGCTCAGTGGATTGCCACCTATTTGGTAGCTAGGGGTAACCTTGTTTTTCCCGAAGGGTATGACTATGCATTTTTGGCATTTAACTTTAGGCCGTGGCACTGGCACCAGTTATCCGTTACTGTGAGACCCTTCTGAAGGATATCTGTGCCAGATGTGTTTTCTACTATGGCCCAGTTTGCAGTCATCTGCAAACTTTGTCAGCCATAACCCTCCTGTGTTTGCTTGTACTGGAAAAGTAGATGCCAAACAAGAGTGGGCCCAGGACTGAGCCCTGTGGGACACCACTTGTGACAGGCTTTGAGTCTGACATGGCGCCAGCAACTCTGACCCTGTGGGTTCTGTCACTCAGCCAGTTTGCAACCCATCTTGTGATGTATGGGTTAACATTTAAGCTGATGAGTTTTTCAATGATACCCGAGTGGGGTATTGTATCAAAGGCCTTAGCCAGATCGAGGTAGGCTGTATGGACTGCCTTTCCCTCATCAATGGCTTTGGTGACTGTTTCGAAAAAGTCAACCAAGTTTAAAAGGCATGATCTGCCTTTGACAAAGCCAAACTGGGTTGGATCCAAAGTCTGCAAATTCCCTATGTCTTTATTTATGAGGTCCATTATGATCCTCTCCATGGCTTTGCAGATAAGGCTTGTCAAGCTAATGGGCGGTAATTTCCAGGGTCTGTGGAGGCACCGCCTTTGTGAAGTGGGACCACAGTTGCAGTACGCCACTCCCTGGGTACGTATCCAGAGGTAAGACTTTGATTAAACAGCTGTCCTAGCTGTGGGTTTAATTCCTCATTGAGTTCGTGGAGCACACAGCCGGGGACACCATCGGGTCCCATGGATGCTGTGTTTTTGCTTTGGAGAGAGCAGTTCTCACTTGGGCGCTGGATATGTTTGGGGGCTGCACTCATTTGGTATAGATATCTCTCCTTTTGGGGAGGGGAGAAGTTTGCACTGAACCTGTCAGCCAGTATGTTGGCAATGTCTGTAGGATCAGTAATCTTCACATCATTTTGAACTAGTTCTGAGCATATCTGGGAGTTTCCTCCTAGGTTTCTAACATAGCTAAAGAAGGCCTTATGATTGTCTTTTGAGTCTTTAGCTATTTTTCTCTCGAAATTTGCTTTGGATGATTTTATGAGAGCTCTTAGTTTTTACTTATAGTGATCAAGGGTGTCTTACCTTTTAAGGATTTTGCTCTATCTTGTAGTAGCTTCCTCCTTTTGTTGTAGAGTTTGTTTATGGCTGGGGTCCACCAGACTGGACGCTTGCCTTTGGTACAAAGAGTCTTTGTTTTGCTTGGGATTGCCTTATCCATGCAGTCCTGCAGGTGCTGGTAGAAGGCGTTTGTAAGTGATTCAGCGGCTTGAGTATTGTTTTCCACGGCTTGGGGCCTGAAAGGAGACCACACTAGTCTTTAGAAGTGTGAAGTCGGCTTTTGAGAAGTTCTTTACTGTGGTCTTTTTATTTCAGGTGGGGTGGGATGAGGACCTCCAGCGAGATTAGTTTGTGATCTGATCTCACCAGTGAGGGTATACTTCGGTGTTGAACATTGTGCTCCCATGTTCGTGATGATGAGATCAAGTATGTTATCTCCTCTTGTGGGATGGTGACTAGTTGTTCCATGGCATTTGAGTTTATGAATTCCAGGAACTTTTGGGCTAGGGTGTTTGGGCTTGAGTAGTGTTCCCAGTCTATATTAGGGTAATTGAAGTCACCTAGTATGATGGTGTTTGGTGATACATTTATCCCTCTAGTGTTTTCAGGAAGGCCATGTGAGTTTCCTGAGTTTGTGAGGGTGGCCTGTAACATGCTACAATTTGCAGAGCAGTCTTGCCTATGGTTAATTGCACCTGGATGGTCTCCGATGCATCGTGCGTTGCCACCAGTCTTGAGGTGTGGGTGTCCTTGATGAATATGGATACCCCTCCTTTCTTGGTATTGTCCGGATTTTGGGGACGCATGATATGAGGTAAAACCTGATAGCGCTGGGGTGCTCTCAGGAGCCTTGAACCAGGTTTCTGTCACAGCACAGACATCGATGTTCTCCATACTGAGAAGGGCCTCGAGTGCGTGCATTTTGAGATTTAGACTTCTGGCATTGAGCAGCATTACCCTTAGTTTTTCCTTTTTGTGTTCTAGGGTGGTAGGTTTAGAATTTGAGCCTTGCCTAAAAAGGCACTATGGGGTGGCAAGAGCCTTTGCCAATATCCGGAATCCCAGGGGTGACAGGTGCAAGCCGTCCCTTGCGAAGCAGCGTGGCTTGTCCAGCATGTCATCCCAGGCAGACAGATACTGGATCCCCTTTGAATGACACCAGTGTTTAAGCCAATTGTTAAAGATGATCATCTTATCTCTGTATTGTGGCATCATTCTTGGTGAAGGTAGAATACTGCTCAAGGTCAGGGTCATACCTGCCTGGGCTACATAATCAGAGAGCTCCTCAATGTCTCTTTTCATGTAGTCCAAGGAGGTACGTCTCAGGTCGTTTACACCAGCGTGGACAATGACTGAGTCATATTTGTACCTGCTGTTGAGAGACCTGAGTGCTTGCGTTATGTGGCGGATTCTAGCGCCCGACAGGCAGCTTACTGTGACCTTCTCCTTACTCAGTCTGGTGAGCGGGACATCAGTGTGTCTGACTATGGAGTCACCAATGACTAGTGTGTCTGGCATTGTGTTTGGCCTTAAGGGCTGTGACTGTTTGACACTCTGACTGTGAGGTCTATGTGTTGCGGGTGTTGTGTTCTGAGGTGGTGGTTGTTTGGGTGTCTGCTTTGGTGGCCTCTGCTGTTTTGGTAGATTTTTGATCAGAGCCTCCGAGTATGTCTTTGTGTGTTTATGTTTATGATTTGAGGTTGTAATGGTACTATGTGAGACTGGGTCTATAGTGTGTGTGGTAACCTTCTCCTCCTGACTGGTCTTGCCAGTCCTATGTTGAGAGAGCTCAGCCTCCAGTTTGGCCGTATAGTTGCATCTCTCGCATGTATTTGTGTTTTGTGGGAGGAGGAAAGGGTTGTCTGTGTACATGAGGCAATTGAAACATTGCCTCAATATTCCCAGGTTCACCAGCTGAGCAGGAGAGGACACTAGCAACTGATCCCTCGACATGCTAGAAGGGTAGACAAAAACTTTAAAAAGATTCCCGGGGACGCGGGTGACCGAGAAAGGGGGGGTTGCCTTTTGGGGTACTATCTATGACAAGAGTGCCGTATCAAGGTAATAGGTACTGTAGGAGCAAGTGCTAGGTTTAATAGATAGAGAATAGTCTACTTGGAGTCAAGTAGAGTTGATCTTTTTAGTTATAGGATACGCTGATTTGATCAGTAGTATAGTTCGAGGAAGGTAGTTTTAAGGGAAAATTTGAAGAGTGGACTTTAGGTAGCCCGAATAGTTTAAACCTGCTTAACCGGCACTGCCCTAGTGTGCAACAGTGGCAGCTCAGCTAAATCGCTCTAAATCAAGGCTTAACGCTTAGCGCTGTTTTATACCAGGGGGCTGGAAAAAGCTAGAAACTGGCCCAAAACGACCAATAAACTACTAGTTACTGGCTGAAACCTCACAAAACTGGACAAAAGGCAGCTCAATGCTTCCCACTCCCACTGGTAAGCAAGGTAGCTTCCCTTCCCCCAAATAAGGCAAGGAAACAGTACACAGGAACTACAACCAAAGCCCTTCTTTCTCAGGAATTCCGTACGTTCTTATGCTAATCCTCCTTGATCTACTTTCAAGGTCTTCCAGTTTCTCAATCAGCCTGGTGTTTTGTTTCAGAAGAAATTCATTGTGATTTCATTTTCTGACACTCTGGTATCTAGGTCAGTTACTGTTTCCTCTAAGGCAAGAATCTGTTCAGATTGTTTTTTTACTATTCCATTTAGAAGTTCCAGTTGTTTACTGCATTCTTGTTTGATAATGTCCATTTTGTTTTCAAATCTGTCCATTTGTAGTGACAGTTCTTGGATGTTTGTTGTTATAAGATGTAGTTCTTTCTTCACTGCACTCTCCTGGTGTGGGTTCTTCATGTTGCTCATGTTTTTAGTGACAGTTCTTGGATGTTTGTTATTATAAGATGTAGTTCTTTCTTCACTGCACTCTCCTGGTGTGGGTTCTTCATGTTGCTCATGTTTTTAGTGACAGTTCTTGGATGTTTGTTATTATAAGATGTAGTTCTTTCTTCACTGCACTCTCCTGGTGTGGGTTCTTCACGTTGCTCATGTTTTTAGTGACAGTTCTTGGATGTTTGTTATTATAAGATGTAGTTCTTTCTTCACTGCACTCTCCTGGTGTGGGTTCTTCACGTTGCTCATGCTTTAGTGACAGTTCTTGGATGTTTGTTATTATAAGATGTAGTTCTTTCTTCACTGCACTCTCCTGGTGTGGGTTCTTCACGTTGCTCATGTTTTTAGTGACAGTTCTTGGATGTTTGTTATTATAAGATGTAGTTCTTTCTTCACTGCACTCTCCTGGTGTGGGTTCTTCACGTTGCTCATGTTTTTAGTGACAGTTCTTGGATGTTTGTTATTATAAGATGTAGTTCTTTCTTCACTGCACTCTCCTGGTGTGGGTTCTTCACGTTGCTCATGTTTTTAGTGACAGTTCTTGGATGTTTGTTATTATAAGATGTAGTTCTTTCTTCACTGCACTCTCCTGGTGTGGGTTCTTCACGTTGCTCATGTTTTTAGTGACAGTTCTTGGATGTTTGTTATTATAAGATGTAGTTCTTTCTTCACTGCACTCTCCTGGTGTGGGTTCTTCACGTTGCTCATGTTTTTAGTGACAGTTCTTGGATGTTTGTTATTATAAGATGTAGTTCTTTCTTCACTGCACTCTCCTGGTGTGGGTTCTTCACGTTGCTCATGTTTTTAGTGACAGTTCTTGGATGTTTGTTATTATAAGATGTAGTTCTTTCTTCACTGCACTCTCCTGGTGTGGGTTCTTCACGTTGCTCATGTTTTTAGTGACAGTTCTTGGATGTTTGTTATTATAAGATGTAGTTCTTTCTTCACTGCACTCTCCTGGTGTGGGTTCTTCACGTTGCTCATGTTTTTAGTGACAGTTCTTGGATGTTTGTTATTATAAGATGTAGTTCTTTCTTCACTGCACTCTCCTGGTGTGGGTTCTTCACGTTGCTCATGTTTTTAGTGACAGTTCTTGGATGTTTGTTATTATAAGATGTAGTTCTTTCTTCACTGCACTCTCCTGGTGTGGGTTCTTCACGTTGCTCATGTTTTTAGTGACAGTTCTTGGATGTTTGTTATTATAAGATGTAGTTCTTTCTTCACTGCACTCTCCTAGTGTGGATGCTTCGAGTTGCTCATCTTGAGATCTCCAGTAGAAAACTTCTTGACAGGAACAATTAAAACATTCTCTTGACTATGTATTGATTTTTAGAAAATAATAAAGAGTCTATGTTAATCTAACTTTTAATATATTTTTAGTTAGATTTTTTAAAAAATTACAGTATATTTTCTGTCAGGATATTAAAATCTAAGCAAAGCTATGGATTTCTGCCGCTATCAGACTGGCATCTTGGCCATGCTCCCTCTAGATTGGATTCTAATATCCACCCCAACTTATGTTACCACTAGTGGCAATCTACCTGACAGCCCAGGTGATCACCAGTTAAACTGCATAATAAGACATATCAAACAGCACAAGAGGTTCATCACTATCATACGGTCAGAAATCTCAGTAACTTCAATACAGAAACTTTCACTTCTAGCCTGCTCCAAATCAACTGGGCTCTGCTTAAAACTCTTCCCCTTGATGGAGAAGTGAACACATTTAATACCATATTTCTAAATATCCTGACAGATCAAGCACCATTAAGAATTAAATGAGTTGATAACAAATCAGTCCATTGGTTAGCCAATTAGAGCAATTCATGCAAGTTAGAGATAAAGCCTGGAAGTCAAAGCTACAAATCAAGTCTCAAGTATCCTTGCAGCAATATGGGCAGTTAATGAACCATAGCAAACAACACATAAAACAGGACAAAAAGTGTATTACAGTAACACCCAGTATTCATCATCAAACAATGCAAAAAACTTCTGGAAATCCATAAATACGTTTCTCAATCCTGAAAAGTCAGCCCAACCCATCCCATCCCAAACAAATATATCCCAAAGTGTTGCTTCATTGTTTAATTCACATTTTATAAATACAGAAATCTTCCTCCTAAAAACAAAACTACTACAGTCCAGCCATCCCATCCCAATTATTGAAGCCACAACAGATATTCGCACTCACTCCAGTGTCAACATCAGGAATTAAAAAATACCTACACATCCTTAAGACAGCAACCACTGCCTCTGACCAACTTCCATCTAAATACCTCAAACTCCCTGCAGATAGCCTTGCATATTCTGTCTTAATTCTAACAAACTGCTCTGTCTATGAAAAATATGTCCTCATCGTATGTAAACATTTCTATATAATACCCCTCCATAAAGGCAGTTCATCAACCAAGCTCACAATTATAGACCAATTGACATTCTCTCACCTGGGTCTATATCATTTTATTGAAGACCCTATTCAGCAAATGACTATTTGTTGAACACACTTAAATGAGAAGTCATTTTAGTGAATGATAATTTCAGTGAATTTTTTTCACAGGGAAAGGAAGTAGTTGAACATCATTGGGAATTTGCACCTTTCCCCACTGTAGTGGGATCTCGGAGTTGCTATATTTACTTAGGGGTGGGGAGTGAAGCTCCCCACTTTGCTGAGTTTTAAAATGTGCAGTGTTTATTATGATCGGTAGCTGTCCCACTATTTTTTTCCTTGTGAAAAAATTCACTGAAACGTCCGTTCGCTAAAATGATGTTTCACTTAAGTGGGTTCGATGAATAGTCATTTGCTGAATACACTATTCAACAAACTGATATAGAGCCCTCTCACCCTTATCCAAAGTCTTGGAAAAAAGTATTCACTTTCAACATGCTGTATATAGTACTTCTCATAACCTCCTATCTTCACTCACAGTATGGTTTCAGTCCCAGTCACAGTACAACCACTGCCTTCTATGGTTCTAAGATATAATAAATCAAAATAGAAATTCAGTCTTCAAACCTCCTCCCTATTTCTGGATCTATCCAAGGCATTCAACAAAGTCAGTCATTGAATTCTTCCAACTAAACATGGATAGAAGTGGAAATTTGTTAATAAGGGAAGTTTGAAGGCTGAGGAATGAAATAGTGAGATTTTTTGGGGGGGGTGATATTAAATATTATGATGCTCCCATGGCAGTGGTTAGATTTAAGTATTGGATTCATTATGCAATAGTCTAGTCTGGCCTAGAGATTCGCAGGCATATTTTAAATTATACTTTTGAGCCTAACATGGGAATGCACAGATACATATCCAAGTATCCATGAAATGTTTTCTGAGTTGACACTTAAATGTGATTATGTTGTTGAGCTGTCTCAAGTGAACTATAAAGACATTCTATTTATTTGGGATATACAATTCAAATATGGTGAATCACCTGCAGTGTTTGCTGACTTAGCTATTTGGAGAAGGGATTTTTTGGTGGAGTATGGGTTTCTATTTGGATAGTATGGCTTTATGATACTGGTTAATGCTGAGTATTTTTCAGGACTGAGAAGTACCTAGTATGTTGTCAATAATTGTGAGAGACAGTCAGTGGATGTTTCAGTTTAAACTATAGGTTCATAGGTGCAAACTAAGCTAATGACCATTGGGGCCTCTACAAGCCTAACCATGCATCCCAAGTGTATCCTACAAGTGTTTTGAGCCTTGGAGGTTATATTAATGGGGTATATGTAATCCAGCGTACAAGTTATAAATTGCCTCTGTCCATTAGGTATTAGACCTGGGGTGAACTTCCAATTTACCATCCACTGGTCCAGGCTATGCTTGAATAGGGTTAGGAAAAACTTTGCTTTACATGGATGAAAAGCCTGTTCCAGAGGAGGGGAATTCTCTGAGATACATACTTATTCCTCCAACATGTCCTATTCATGTTACAAGCAAAGTTCAAGTCCCTAGAATGAGTAGTTCTGATGGAATTGGTTTTGCAGATATGCAAAAGGTCCATCAGAGCAATATCCAAGGAAGCCTTTTATACCATGCACAGATCACCTCTCAACAGTCTGTAGGAAACCTAGTATAGAGATAGGGTTTTGAGGCAATCTGCATAGGACATGTTGTTTACATCCTGTATTCTTTTTGTGAGCAACCACTGTAGACGTTCCATGTGCTGCATTTACCTGGCCAGGTAGATACTGAAGGGTGAGCTGCACTCAATGATAGGCATGATGAGGACCAAATACAGAGGAACAATGTCCTCCTTGGACCTAGATGCCAAGCCCTTGCTTATAAGTTGAGCAACATAGAATGATTTCCATAGTACCTTAGATGCATGTTGGTTGAAAGCCAAGTTACTATCTTTATACAACCTTGAATCCCTGACAACCAGGTCCAGTTTTAGTGGCACATTATCAATGACATAATTTTCCTGGGTGACTGACTTCACAAAGGGTACTATTATGCATTTCTTGGCATTGAGTTTTAAGCTGTGGCTTTGGTACCAGTCATTTGTCTGCATTAGTCTTTCATATAGGATTTTAGTGTCTTGGGGGATTCTATGACTGATCCTAGTTTACAGGTATCTGCAAACTTGGTCAGTCAAAGGCCTTTGACATTGGCTTTGACTTCCAAAAAGAAAATGGCAAAAAGGAGTGAGTCTAGCACAGAGCTCTGAGGGGCATTACTAGTCACCCACCTATTTGTGGAGGTGGTCTCCCCTCTCTAAACTTTCTGGGTCCTATCTCATAGCCATCAGGCTATCTGGCATGTAAAATAAGGGTCAATGCCAAATTCCATCAGTTTGTTTACAATGGCCAAGTGGGGTATAGTATCAAATACTTTAGCCAGGTCAAGGTAAGCAGTATGAACCATTTTACCCTCATCCATTGCCTTGGTGACTTTTTCAAAGAAGTATAGCTGGTTGAGTAGGCAATTTAGCTGCTTATAGACATCTATTAGAACTGACTGAGGTTAAGCAAGATATGAACAAGATGAGTGCAAAAATTGTGAGAACTGGAAGAACTGTAAATGAAGGTCTTTATCTTATAATTGCCCAAAGCTGTGATGAACAAGTACCAAATATCTTAGCCTCTCTATTATGTACCAAATCTTCTTGTATGGTTCAAAATAAATCTCTGCACACTCCGTAATCCTGATAATGGTGGTTTATTATGTAATAGAAGCATATAGTAGAGGTAGATGATGTAATCTGAACAAGATTCAAACAAGTTGTAACAGTGCTGATAAACCGAAGCAGACTGAAATATACTGTCTGTGGTAATTCTGAGGTAAAAATCATTTCCTTTCTCCATATTTGCAGAAATAATACAAACTGCACTGGTTTCTGTAGTTTGTTGAGTGTTGGACATTTGACCTGATTTCTGTACCCAAACAACAGTGAACCTCTCTACTGACATCCTGCGTATCACTGTCTGACTAAACTGCCCTTAATCTTCTGAATATTAATAAAAAACTAAACTGAACTGCAATGGTTGCTGTCTTTTCAAAATTAAACTGACTGTGTCTACTAAAATCCTACAAGTTTCCTACAAGTTCTGTACTCTACTTTAACCTTGGTTCCCAAACCTTGTACTATCTAAACAAGTTTTGTTTCTACTCAAAATGTTCTGCACGTTCTATTAGCACATTTCATTCTCATCAGTACTTCAGAATGAAGGTTATTTCTTTGAGCCAATTTGTATCCTTCATTGAAACATTCCTTTCTACTGAAACTGTACTTACTGAAACTGCATGGATAATGTGAAATATAAAATGAAGATATAGGCCTGATTTGGTATGGCTGCATTTCTAGGCCTATTCAAAGACAATACTGTATTTATGATTAACAAACTACACTTAAGTAAAACCTGATCTTACAACTCCTCCTGAGATGCAGTTACCTCAAAATATGAAATATAAAATGAAGAACTATATTTATGCAGGATTTATTCAGGCAAAAATATCTAACAACTGTTCCTGAAATCTCCAAACTGGGATTGACTTCTGTAGTTAGTTTATTACTTTATAAATCTATTGATGTATTCTGCAATAGATACTATAATGAGTTTTAGAACTAAAAAATAATTTCTCTTTATCTGGTAAATAAACTTGTAAGTTTAATTTTGACCACTATGTGTCACTTGAACGTTTATGACCTAGTAATTGAAAATTTTCTGGACTGAAGTCTCTTAACTTTATGATTGAATTTAACTGGGCAATTCTTTAACATGTCTTATCAATAAAATCTCTTTTTACCCCTATAGTATCTAAATATCTTGAAGCATAATTGTCATACACTGTAATAACTTGTTTCATAAATCTTCAGCTAGAGTTGTTAAATTGTTAACTGATGATCCTGAATACTTAATTTGTAAATCTCTGTGTGTTGTGATAATAATAATAATAATAGAAGTCTGCATTTTAAACTCATATCTCAAACATCCCGTAAATATCTATATGCTGCAATAGTAGAAGTGTGCATTTTAAATATGCCTCTCTCAAACATTCTGTAAGTATCTATGTGCTGTAATAGTACTAAAACTTCTGCCTTCTGCATTTCAGATTTATACCTTTACATAACCTGTCAGTGTCTTTTTAACTTTCTGTGTAATGTACTACAATCATTATATATTATTCATTATATTCTGTAACAAATGAAGCTTGAACTGTCATGCTTTCAGTATATTGAATAATTATTACTGCACATTCTTTTTGTAAATATTTCTTAGCTTGATAAGCCTATTAATTCTGCAACTTTACCCATAAGCCTAGTGATTGCATGATGTGGTCTTGATGTAATACTGCAAAGTATGTTCTGATTACATATGCATTCTATTAATGCATGTTGTAGAAACTGTCTAGTAATGCTGTTAGAAATGTATTATACTGAACATGAGTGTGAATATTATATCCTGAAATCTGACTGAAACTGAACCTAAAGTAATACCCATTTATATCAAACATCTGAAATAACTGTACATAAATGTGATATTATAGAAACTAACTAAACTAGCACTAAAGCAATACTTTTTTTTGCAGTAGCGTCTGAGCACAAATAAAAGCATGAACTGACATCTGGCACTGTTATACAATTGTCTGAAAACATAACTTGAAATTGAAATTCAGCTTGAAGTACTCCATTTTGTGATATCTGTAATTTGCATGAACATACTTCTGCATCTGTAGTTCTACTATACTTTTTTTAACTCTAAACTAATCTGCATGCATGTATACCTGCATGTGTATTATATATATGCCTAACTGAAACAAAAAGTTATATAAATTCACTTAGTATACTGTAAATGTACTGAATAATCTATGCAGTTAACTACATTTCTTTCCATTTAGAAACATTTAAAAACAATCTTCCCTTCTTATGGTCTTCTATCACGTCAATAATCCAGTTTTCTTAAAACGTCACCTGTGCACCACAGCTCTTGAAAAGGTTTGGGCTTATTCTGCAATGTCCCAGTAAATGCTGAGGTAGTGGAGAAGTCACCCTAATGTCCTTAAGTGTCAATCTCTAGTAAATAATGATTTGGCTTCCAGACCTCACCTCATACCCCCTATGACAAAGCTGTGGGCAGAATATTTTGAACATGTAATGAGCTTGTAAAAGGATCTGCATAAAACATTTCTGTAATAAACTTGTCCTTTTTGTATAGTGTTTGCAAAACTAAATAAAAACAGTACCAGATTATTAAAATAACATCTGCAGCTTTAACAATTATAAACCACATTGCTTGTTACCCTAACTTTATATACATTTTCCTTGCTGAAATAAACTGGTACTACTAATAAATGCTTATTGGTCTGCAACCAAATTTATAATGCACTATAGTGAAATAGAAAGGCTGTAATTTCATTACTGAATTAAACATAAAACCCAGAGTCATTTTTCTCCATGTCAAAACCTCGAATGAAACTAAAATAATAATCTTCCAGTATATTAATTCTTCAGCATTTCTAGCATTTCTGCACCTTTTTAAAATTAATCTTAACTGTTGAAATTTTTAACTTTTACTCTGTGACCCTCGTACTGTAATTTATACAAAATAATTTATTCAGTGTGCAGTCCTTCGCCCACTGCCTTACATGTATCTGTTTTTTAGCTGGCATCATTTAACTCTTTCAGTACTACTGAATGCTGCAATGGTTTGTCACTGACTACAGTTTTTGTATAGCCCAAATCATTGTAAGAACTGTGAGAATTGGAAGAACTATAAATGAATGTCTTGTTCTTTAAATTACTGAAAGATGTGATGAACTTCCACTTAAAAAAAAATCTAAACTTGTTTCCTGCCTTTCCTGTGGGTAGTCTAATCTGGATACAGATTTGCTGTGTCCAGGACTGTTTGTGGGCTTCTGAGCCCCCAAGCCTTTCTGTGTTGGAGGGAAGCCTTCTAGCTTCATTTTGTTTCTTAGGACTAGCCAGTTTTTTTAGTTTTAGCACTTGTCTGTTTCTTTGAGCACTTGTTCAGAACTTGTTGTAAGCACTAAATAAGCTACAAATTACTACAGCACTCAGCTTTCCTCACTTGTCTAGAGGAAAACAGTTTCTAGTACTTAACAAATAAATACCTATCCAGGCATGTCTAAGGGTCAGCTCCCGGTGTTTTCTCCTGTCTACCTGTTGAATCTGGGCATCTTGGGGCAATGCAGCAATTGCCTCATGTACACAGACAACCCTCTTCTCCTACCACCCAACACTACAACTTGTGAGAGATACACTTATATAGCCAAACTGAAAGCAAAGCTCTCTTCAGCCAACACTGGACAAGACAGTCATGAGGAGAAGGTAAACACTTGCACCACACCACACTCATCACATAGTCCCTCAAAACCTACACCACCAAAACACACACATAGAAACACACACCTACATTCACGGAGGTTCTCAGTAAAAATGTTCCCTAGCAACAGGGACCTCCAAGCAACCTCCACCCCCCAACACAACCCAAATGACACATAGCCCACAACTCAGTGTGCCACTCAACCACAGCCCATAAGGCATAACAACATACTCAACACTCTAGTCATAGTTGACTCTATAGTCCGGCACACTGATGTTCCACTCACCAGGCTAAACAAGGAGAAAGTTACTGTCAGCTGTCTGTCGGGTGCCAGGATCCACCACATAATGCATGCACTCAGGTCACTCCACAACAAGTACAAATATGACTCTGTCATTGTCCATGTTGGTGTGAATGACCTGAAACATACCTCCCTGGACTACATGAAAAGGGACATGGAGGAGCTGTCCATTCTTGTAGCCCAGGCAGGTATGAGCCTAGCCCTGAGTAGTATCCTGCCATCACCCAGAATGATACCACAGTACAAGGACAAAATGATTGACTTCAACAATTGGCTAAGCTTCTGGTGTCATTCTAAGGGGATCCAGTATCTGTCTGCCTGGAATGATATGATCGACAAGCCATGATGCTTTGCCAGGGATGGCCTGTACCTATCACCCCTAGGATTCCGGATAGTGGCTAAGGCTCTAGCCACCCCTATAGTGCCTTTTTTAGGCAAGGTTCAAATGACAAATTCACCACCATAACAGTTAAAGCAAGCAGAATCTGAGGGTATTGCTACTCAATGCTAGAAGTCTAAACCTCAAAATGCACTCACTCAAGGCACTCCTTAAAATGGAGAACATCGACATCTGTGCAGTAACAGAGACCTGGTTCAAGGCTCCAGAGAGTACCCCTGCATTACCAGGCTATAATTCATACCACACTTTTCAGCCACCTAACCTGGACTGAAACACTAAAGGCAGAGGTGTGTCCATATTCATTAAGGATATCCACAACTCCAGGCTAGTTGCTCAGCATAATGCATCCGAGATTATCCAAGTGCAACTAACTCTGGGCAAGACCGCAATCCAAATTGTAACTTGCTACAGATCCCTCACCATGCCCCAGGATTCCCACTCCTCATTTCTTGATACACTGGAAAATATTAGGGTACAACCTAACACCCTAATAATGGGTGATTTCAATTACCCCACCATTAACTGGGAAAACTACTCATGTACCAACTCTTGTGCTCAACATTTTCTGGAATTCATAAATTCCAGTGCCTTGGATCAACTTATCCACACCCCCACCAGGGGCAGCAATATCCTAGACCTGGTTATTACCAACATGGGCAACTGGTGCTCCACACCAGAGGTCAATTCCTCATTGGTCAGATCTGACCACAAGCTAATCACCCTAGACATCCACGTCCCTCCCCCACCCCCCATTAAGTAAACCACCATAAAAAATTTCTCCAAAGCCAACTTCACGCTTCTTAAGACATAAGTGGCAAGATTTATGACACCCATGCTGACGGACAATAGAGGTATGACTGCTGAATCCTACACAAATGCACTTTATAAGCACTTACACGAGTGCATGGATCATGCAATCCCTAACAGAACCAAGATGCTATCCTCCAAAAAAAGGAAACCAATCTGGTGGGCCCCTGCCATAAACAAACTATATAACAGAAAAAAGAAACTGTTGCAAAAAAGAGTAAAATCCCATGATTGGAGGAACTCCCTGGTCAGCCTCAGTAAGAAGCTGAGATCTCTCATAAATCCTCCAAAGCTAGTTATGAAAACAAAATTGCCACTGACTCTAAAGACAACCACAAAGCATTCTATAGCTATGTCAAGAATCTGAATGGCAACACTCAGATCTGCTCTGAGTTACAACACAATGGCACTAAATATACAGAACCAACTGATATTGTCAACATCTTGGCAGATAGGTTCAGTGCTAACTTTACCCCCCCTCTCATCCCCTAAAGGATCTATCTCTATACCGGAAGGATGCAAATTTCCTGTAATCACGGCTGCAAAGGTAAAAAACACACTCTCCAAAGCCAAGAACACAACATCCATGGGACCTGACAACCTCCCAGGCTGTGTTCTACATGAAATACAGAACGAACTGGCACCCCACCTAAGTACCATGTTCAATCATAGCCTCACCTCAGGCTATGTGCCCACTGAATGACGCACAGTGATGGTTATCCCATTCCACAAAGGGGGAGCCACCATAGACCCTGGAAACTACCGCCCCATTAACCTGATGAGCCTGGTCTGCAAGGCTATGGAACGTATCATCATGGAACTTATAAACGATGACATTGGTAATCTTCAAACTCTGGACCCCACCCAGTTTGGGTTTGTAAAAGGCAGATCATGTCTCCTAAACCTGATAGACTTCTTTGAAGTGGTCACCAAAGCCATAGATGAGGGTAAGGTGGTTCACACAGCCTATCTAGATCTTGCCAAGGCTTTCAACACCATCCCCCACTCTGGAATTATAGATAAACTCACTAAACTAGGTATAAATCCCTATGTCACAAGATGGGTTACCAACTGGCTCACTGACAGAACCCACAATGTGAAAGTAGCAGACTCCAAATCTAACTTCAGACCAGTGACAAGTGGAGTACCACAGGGTTCAGTCCTGGGTCCTCTCCTGTTTGGTATCTACTTTTCTGAAGTACAGGCTAACACAGAAGGTCTTTGGCTAATAAAGTTCACAGATGACTGTAAACTAGGAGCCATAATCTAAACTCCAATCTCCAAAAGATGTGGACATCCTACAAAAGGGCCTCGCTGAGACAAATGCCTGGTGTCAAAGCCATGGCCTCAAGCTCAATGCCAAAAGGTGCATTGTCATCCCTTTTGGTAAAAACTCTGTACCCATGAACTACCACATAGGCAGTAGTCTACTTAACACTGAAAGTGTGATAAGAGACCTTGAGACACAGGTGGACAGCAGTCTCTCCTTTGATAATCACATTGCCACAGTAGTCAGGAAATCCTTCTACATGGCACACCTCATCACAAAAGGTTTCTCATCCAGGAAAAAAGAGGTCATTGTTCCCCTCTACTCTGCACTCATTAGACCCATTATAGAGTACAATTCTCCTTTTGGTATGTACCTCATAAGACATCTACAACTACTGGAAAGGCTGCAGGAATACCTCACAAAGAGGATTACCAGTTTCAAATAGATGCCCTACGTAGACCATCTCAAAAAACTGCAGCTTTACTCTGTCACAAATCGCCTACTGAGAGGTGATCTCTACCTAACACACAAATTTATGTCAAACCCAGAGCTTTTGGACATGCTCCACTTAAAGAAATCCAAGTCCCTCTGAGCTACACTCTCTAGGGACCTAAACCTTGTCACCATAATAAACAGAACATGCTGGAGGGATAGATTCCTGTCCCAGAGACTTCCCATACTCTGGAACAAGCTACGTATCTATATCAAACAAAGCCCCTCATTAGCACTCTTCAAGAATAATCTTGATGATTTAATGGGAGATAGGAAGTTCACCTTGGTGATCACTTCTGTGGCTCTGCTCGACAGTGGCAGAGGAAAATAATTTTCATGGGTTGCGAAAGCCAGGGTACCTTTTGGCTAGGCTTATATAGGCACTAGGGCCAATAGCCTAGTACCTACCTATGAACTTATGAACCTATGAACATATGCCAAGTATCTCAGTTTTTCCATTATGTGCCAAATCTTCTTGTACTTTTCAGAATAAAAGTCTGCACATGCCATAATTCTGATAATGGTGGTTTATTAGGTAGTAGCAGCTTACAGTGGAGATACATAATTTAATTTCAGCAGGATCCGAATGAGTCTTAACAGTGCTGATGAACTGAAATAGACTTAATTATACTATCTGTTGTAATTCTGATTTCAGAATTGTTCCTTTTCTCCATATTAGTAGAACTAATACAAACTGCACTGATTTATGTAGTTTGTTAAGTGCTGGCCATTTTTCCTGATTTCTGTACTCGAACAGAACTGTACTCCTGTACAGACTTCCTGAATATCAGTACTTAACTAAACCGTGCATAATCTTCTGATTATCAGTAATAAACTGAATATCAATAACTGCTGTCTTCTCCCATATGAACTGACTTCTGTCTAGAAAGTATCTGTCATAATACTAAAACCCTGCAAGTTTCTTACAAGTTATGCACACCTCTTTAACCTTGGTTCCCCAGCCTTATACAGTATAAACAAGGTTTGTTTCTACTCAAAATGCTCCACACATTCTGTTAGAAGATTTCATTCTTATCAGTACTTCAGACTGAAGGTTATTTCCCTGAGCTAATCTGTACCCTTCACTGAATCATTTCTTTCTATTGAAACTGCACTTACTGAAACTGCATGTAGAATGTGAAATACAAAATGAAGATATAGATCTGCTTTAATAAGTCTATATTTCCAGGTCTATATAAATAGAATAGTGTATTTATGTTTAATAAACTGCATCTAAGGGAAACCTGATCTTACAATTCCTCCTGAGATGTTTGAAGAGGGATCCGTCGTTACCTCAAAATATGAAATATCAAATAAAGAACTGTATTGATGTAAATTTATACTGTGGCGGTAGTGCTGCGGTAGCGTTGTTGCCTCACAGTAAGACGTTGTCCTGTTCGATTCTCAGCTAGAGCATCTTCTGTTTGGAGACATGCATGAATGGGTGTGCCTTCGTTGAAGGTTGTGCGTCAGAGCCTGCAACTCGGCATGTAAAAAAAATCTACTGCTAATCATTAGCGGACCAGAGTTTTGCTGTGGCAATCCCTAAACGGGAAAAGACACAACAACATTGATGTAAATTTATTCTGGCAAAAACATCCGACAATGAGATTAACTGCATTAGCTTTTGGACATTTCAGTTGATTTACTGTTCTCAGGATATTAAAAAGGCTGTATAAGTGATTGTTTACATAGAATGCATCTCAATAAATTTGGTCATGGAAAAGGAGTAGACTTTTTAGTAAAAGCTGTCAACATTTTCAAAATGAATGCCACCAAATTCTAAAACAAATCTGTACCAGTTTTATAACAGGTATCTAAGGATGCTGAATTGTGGAAATATGTCCTCAGTTCAGATCAAGTAGCCAATATCACACTACCTCTTAAGCTTGGTAAGCATCCTAAAGATGCAGACAGTTATTCCCCCATTTTTGATCCTATCCTAATATAAACTATATGCAAGAATATTAACTCACAGTTTATAAAATGTAATTCATTATTAAATCAGTACTAAACAGCAATTATACGTAACAGAATGGGAGGACCTGATCTAAAGAAATTATGACTCAATCTCCAGAAAATAAGCAGGAATGCCACAGTATTAAGAGCTGCCTTACTACATGATTTTAGGAGTATCTTCACTCTAGAAAGATTCAATATGCCCAAGACATTATAGATAAATGCAAAATAGCTTATAACATTCCTTTCATCAGAATTTGCACAAATGGTGCAATAACTATTTTGAATTATCTCAGGTTACAAACCAATGTTTTCCCCTCTCTCTCATGTGTTTCATGGTTGATATTGAAACACTTTCTGTTACATTTAAGATAAACTGTGAGACGTGTAATCCTATTTGTGTATTCTCAGTTAATATCATCACCTTAGTTTGTTGACAATGATGTTCTTTGGATTGATTCATATAAACTCAGTGATGGCAATTTTAGTGAGTACTATTCCTGTAAAATGGGTTGTACAGAAAACTGTTTCAGCAAACAAAAATAAGGTGTTTTAGCAGGAGACAAGCTAAAGAAATGATCCAGAGAGAGCAAGGTTTTTCATGAGAAGGCTTGGAATCAGATATAAAGAAAGTAAGGGCCATGTTGAAAATGATTCATGTAAACAACAAACAGGCTCTGGTATGATTTCCTGGAAATTAGGCAGCATATTTCAATTTTATTCTAAACCAAGTGGAATGAAGCTTTCCATGTACCTGAACTTGCTGTGGAATTTCACTGCAGTAAAGGGCAAAGAAATAGCTGGGAAATGCTTTCACAGCAACTAACCACTCACAGAGAACAATTCTGATGTGAACGAGTCAATCGGATTAAAAGTAGTTGTTCCCAAAATACAATCGATATGGTGATTCTGCAAGAAAGTAAAGCCACTGCTTAAATGTCAAGAGTCTTTATGAAAGGCCAGAAAAGATTAGTATAGAAAGAAGAACAGTTTGCAGTAGGAGAAGGATTTGAAAGATTTCATTAGAAAATTTTTGGGCAGTCTCTAGTAGTTGAAAAAATCATACGTCATTGCAAAAGATATTTACATAGTCATTGTTAAAGGCACAGACAACATTGCAAAGTGTTTAGTTAAGACTGCAGAAGTCAAACTTCATTGTGAACTATAAGCCAGAAAATGAAATGAACAGAGTGGTTATGATGAGTCATTTATTTATAGAGTCGTATCTAGGGCAATGTTGCTGCTTTGGATGCAAGCTCTTAAGGGATGTAATTGACAGTGACAAATGTTGTGAGTGCAATACCAGCATTCATATAAAAAGTCATGAGTGATACTGTGGCTTTTAGAATGACCACACTGATACCACATACATGGAGATCACTGGTCTTCAACTTGGTTGTCCTCTTTGGAAATACCTTTTTTTATTTATTTTCCCCTTAGCTTTGGATATCAGATGGCCCAGCCATGGCACTATGCATACATTCATAAGTTTACTAAACCAGTGGTCAAGCTAAATTGGCCATATTAACACTGACTTACTTATATTATCATTGTATTCCCGATTTTCCACCCATTCAACAAGAGTTTTCTTAAAGTAATTAATGCTATGGGTCACTTACAGAATGTGGGAGTTTATTCAATAAACATTGAATTGTTTCAGTTATGTACAAGTCCATCTTGTATGACTTAGTTTTTATTCTTATTTTACTTAATTACTTAATAAATTTGGTGTCCTTGTGTCTGAATGTTCTTGTGTTAGAAAAAATATCTAAATCAAATTTGTATGTAAACTTTCATCCTTGTATATTTTATACGAATACAAAATATTTCCTAGAATACCTCTGTATTGAATGGTAAACAGTTTCTGTTTTTAACACCTATCATTATATTCCAAAGTTTTAAAGAAGGAATGCTGCTGGATTTATGCTGAATTTATGCTGGACAGTTTCTAATCTCTTAAGATGGTCTAATATGTATATACAAAATATAGAATTATGCTGTTATATGTCTGACAAGCATCTGTTTATAAAGTCCAACCAACTTATCTTGGTATCTTATAGAAATTTTATTAAATAGTATGCTAACTTGTCCAGCATCCTTTTTTTAAACATTGCAATGTGCACTGAATGTTAAATGAGTACTTATGGTTATTCCCAAATTTTTATTTTTGTGTAACCTTTTCCAGCACTTGATTTTGATTTACTTATTGCCATTTGATTTCCAGGAAAGTCTGACTGGGAAGCTGCCCATTTTCATCCAAGGCCCATGGAGAAAGGATCCAAAGCATAAAAAAAAAAAAACATTTTAAGAACAATAATTTTACAGTCCTCAAAAATAATACTAAAACAACTACAGTTTAAACAATTATATCACATTAGACATGAAAACATTGGTTAAGAATAGATGCAACTTATATATCAATGATTTAATATTTAGAGAAATTCTAGCCAGTTTAGGGAAATTAAAGGTAAGTTAGTATAATGCACACAGGAATTACAATATGAAGTGGGAGAAAAATCAGGGTTGTGGCATATTAAGACAGATAGTCAGGGTATAGAAAGTGATTGAAGTAAGGAAGTGAATGAAGAACAGGGAGGATGGAGGTGTAAGGTATTCACTGGTATATGTTCATATTCAGGAATATAGTTTATCCTGGGCTTCAGCAAAAACAACACCAGATTTTGGCAAGGAAGTCTCAGAATGATTTTAAAGGATTGCAGGGATGGTATTGACCTAATGGATACAGGTAAGGAATTCCAGGCTTTAGCAACATGGTACAAGTACATAATGTGCCCAGCAGATTTAATAGGTTTATGGACAGAGAGGGATTTGTGGTCACTGAATCATAATGACTGAGTGGGAACATAATTGTGTAAAAAGGTGTTTAGTGCTGGACAATCAGATGTACACTAATTTTATAGGCTATTGGAATATACGTCGAAAAGAAATATTACTCCTGCTAAATAACATCAGCTTTCATGTTTTGCTCCTAAATTCTAGGTCAAGCCTAATTGCTGAAGTGGATTTCCCTTGTAAATAGTTGTTTAGTGCAATTTCAGCTTTGTATTAATCAGTATATCTGCTGATCAAAAAATTACTGTTTTTTGGAGTTGCAAAAATACCAGATTATAAAGTATCAGGCCCACAACTTAACTTTTGGGTACTCCTGCACAGACAGGTAACCTAAGAGATTGCATACCTTGTACCACAAAACCTTCAAGATCCCCCTTGAAACAGGAACGAACAAAACCAATGTGGGTGGCAGAACAACAAGAGCAGAGGCAACAAACAGAGGAGGAATTAATGTTAATGTTAATGCCTGACCGACCTGAGAATGGTGTTATTGATGGAATTGACAGACCTGAAATCATTTTTAATTATGGAGGTGACTTTAAGATCTATAACTATACCTCTAATGTATATAGGTGTGGACATGCTGAATTACTCAGCAGAGGTCACACCTTTGTTCCAAAAGTTTATACAAAATTTGAGACAGTATTACTTGACTTACAGCTTTTTATCAGAAAATTGAATCTGAAAATGTATTTTAATGGTATAAACATTGAATATAAAATTAATTTGTTGTGATGGACTAGCATTTTAATCCACCCCTTTATTTTCCTCTTGTTTTATTCAAGAAACTATGTGATTTTGAGATGAAAGAATTTATAGCCAAAAGAGACTGACCAATATGGAATTTGGATTACTTAAACTATTATGCAAGATAAAAATGTAAGAGTCATGAAACCTGATAAGGGGGTGGGGTGGTTATTATGCATAAGACTGATTATATTGGAAAACATGTCTGAATATTTGAAAGATGAAGCCATTTATAAAGAAACCACCCTGAATTACCCACCATTTATGCTGATTTATTTATGGCCTTTACTGAGGAACAAATCATCTATGACAACAGCCATAACCTGTTCCTGGATGAAATTGACATTTGGAGACACTATTTGGATGATTGCTGGATGGTGTGGAGGACTGATGTGGGTTATTTGATGGAATGTATATCTTATTTGAATGAAAACAAATGAGACCTGCATTTTACAGTCAGTTATCATGCAGATACTATTACTTTTCTCGATGTTCAAATCAATAGACTATCAGATAACACCTTAAGTACGCAGGTTTTCAGAAAATATCCACAATTTAATACTGTCCTCCATGCATCTAGCTTTCATCCTCCTCATATAGCCAAAAATATCCCTAAATCACAATGTATTAGGATGAGACAGATTTATTCTCATGAACCTACTTTTCAAGAATATAGACAGGATTTGAAACACAGATTCAAATCTAGGGGATATAATATGGGACATGTTCTGCAGGCCAGCAACTGGGCAAACACACTCAAGAGGGATGATTTATTGACATACAAAACACGTGAAGAACAGAACCCACAACCTATCAGATTTGTCACCACATATGCAAGGAATTCTGATGCACTTATTAATAGTATACACAGACATTGGAATATACTGCAGTGTGATCAGGATTTATCTAATATGTTACCAGATAGGTGTTTGTTTTCTTTTCGTAAAGGAAAAAATTTGGCATCTTTTTTCAGTCATTACAAACATTCTCATGATAGAGATTGGTCTCAGGGGATACAGACTATCATTACAGGTGAACCACTTATCGGATGTTTTCCGTGAAGTCACTGCACACATTGTGACAAAATATCCAAGTCCAAACAGTTCACGAGCAAAAATTGCTGTATTGTGTATGATATCCAATTTTTTGTCAATTGCAGCAGTGACTGGCTAATATATTTAGCCACATGCACCTGTGGTTCCTTTTATAGTGGTCAAACATCCCGTTTGCTTAGGATGAGAATTTCAGAACATATAACCAACATTAAAAACAAAAAATCCAGTAATGCACTATATAAGCCTTGTATGGCACATAAATCAGCCAAGTTTACATTTTGGATTATTGATTTAGTTAAGGGGAATAAATTAAACAAAACAGGTTGGCACTCCATTTTAGACTCGAAGGAGAAAAAATGGATTGTTAAGCTAGGTGGATTATTTCCACCTGGATTGAATGAGAAATTTTAAACAACCAATGGGTGTTTGTGTTTAATTGACTTGCAGTTATATAAAACAGTATTGCATTGATTTTATTTTCACACTGATGAAGGCTGTGTCTTTTACCAGCCGAAACTTGTCTGGGCATTTGTTTTTTATGCTGCACTAACTATTAAATCAGTTCAGTTTCACGGTTTGCTGGCTCATTTTTTTTATACATAAATATGGACCCTACCCCACAATATGTGTGGGGGCCACAACAGCACTGGAATGATGGCGGGAATGGCAGCATGACATAATCACTGGCCAACACATAACCCCTCACTACATGTCATATAGACAAAGCCTTGTTATGTAGGTGGAGGACAGGGGCTGGTACACAGGCCCATATGTGAAATAGTGTTGCCATACACTGAGCAAGTTGCTGTTGTCACAGAATAGTCTGCAACATACCCTTAGACAGGAATATGAAGTTAGAAACACTAATGAATATAGCCACCTACTGAGAGAACTCAATATACACACTGCCAGTGATATATCTGATACAAGACCTGTGTGGTGGATATACAAAACATAGGCCCACAGTTGAGAACTATGCAGACAGGCTGCAGTCGATGTTAAACTAGTATGTACACACAAACCCTGCAGAACCGGTGCTATGCAATGCATATACCAACACTACTCACACTCTGTCTGTAGTTCTAGAACCTTATACAAATATGTAACAGCCCTGAGACTGCAAGTCCTTTTCTGAGAGGTATTGCTACCTGCTCTCTGTAACACTGCTGCCCACATGCAGGAAGGATGTCCACCATACAGGAAAGGTGATGTTGAATAATTTACATGTGCCAGCAGGTGTTGTTGTAATGATGTTCAGCTGAACAAATGCTATGGACACTATTGTCTGTTCCTGTGGGTGGAAGGCCATACCCATCGACTGTGCAGAACAACACTGACTGACAAGATGTAAGATATCATAGTGTGTGCTGTGTAATGGAAAACATGTCGAGTAGTGTGGCCAATAGCCAGTGGTGGTGATAATGGCATAATGATGGATACGTGGGCTCCAAAGCCGACCACTTGCAGGATACTCAGGTTAATGTGTAATGTAGCATGCTGAAATGCCATAGGTGTGTAATAGGTGTACCTGCAATCTGTCCTTGTATATACCCCCTAATGTTAGGCTGTGTCCATATGTGGCACCTGTCAGTGTTGTAGCAAGGCAGAGCACTCCAGCTGTGCAGGAAGAAGAGTCAGAGATCATGGACCTGATGTCTGACTATAGACTATATATATATATATATATATATATATATATATATATATATATATATATACACACATATATATATATATTACAGTACGCTTCCAAGCCAGGATAGCCAGCAGCCTTACCCCTTCCCTATCACATAACCTATTTCCTACCATATGCTAGACCAGACTTTACACTTACTAAACATCTGTTGTAGTACATAATAGGTAATAGGTAATAGGTAATAGGTGTACCTGCAATCTGTCCTTGTATATACCCCCCAATGTTAGGCTGTGTCCATATGTGGCACCTGTCAGTGTTGTAGCAAGGCAGAGCACTCCAGCTGTGCAGGAAGAAGAGTCAGAGATCATGGACCTGATGTCTGACTATATACTATATATATATATATATATATATATATATATATATATATATATATACACACATATATATATATTACAGTATGCTTCCAAGCCAGGATAGCCAGCAGCCTTACCCCTTCCCTATCACATAACCTATTTCCTACCATATGCTAGACCAGACTTTACACTTACTAAACATCTGTTGTAGTACATAATAGGTAATAGGTAATAGGTAATAGGTGTACCTGCAATCTGTCCTTGTATATACCCCCCAATGTTAGGCTGTGTCCATATGTGGCACCTGTCAGTGTTGTAGCAAGGCAGAGCACTCCAGCTGTGCAGGAAGAAGAGTCAGAGATCATGGACCTGATGTCTGACTATATACTATATATATATATATATATATATATATATATATATATATACATATACACACACATATATATATATTACAGTACGCTTCCAAGCCAGGATAGCCAGCAGCCTTACCCCTTCCCTATCACATAACCTATTTCCTACCATATGCTAGACCAGACTTTACACTTACTAAACATCTGTTGTAGTACATAATTTGTCCACCAGGTGGCACCCATACCCAATCCTGTCTCCATAGGTCTATCCCTCTGACTTACAGTCTAGCTTATCTTACTGCTGAGGTGGGAATCTTGCTAACAATATTACCTGCTTTAGATTCCTAGTTGTATCCCTTTGTTACAAAGTATTTCTCTATCTCTACTTCCCTCATCTCTACTCTATCCCTCAACTATACCTACCTTCAATAGTCAGTGCTCTGCTGATTGTTTCGATCTGAACTTGTCCTCCTTCTCTTGTCTCTTCCAGCTCCGTTCGCCCTGCAGGCTCACTCCGCTCCCCTACCCTACCCCCAAATCCCACCCACCCCCAGATGTCCTAGACTTATAATACCAGACCACACCCACCTCCACAATCCAACAAATAGAATATTCTCTCCGCCCTTATAACTACACCACACCCACACACCCCACATCCTATCACTAGCCCACTCCTTCCATTTTAACCTCTCTTATACTCTAACCTTTTCTCACCTTGCTTAAAATTCCCTTACTTATACACTCATGTCTACCACTTCTAGCTCCGCACCAGCTAAGCTACTACTTACCACCATATTCTTATCTGTTTTAACCTCAGCCTATGTCTTAACCTCTTTTGAACACCGAACTTATTTTCAATATCATTATCCCACCAAACAAACAGCTACACATAGCCACACTTTCAACCATTATAATTTAAATATCTTATCCACACCTACATACTTACCAGTAAAGTACCACAGACTGGCACACATTAAATATAATAGCCTTTTACCTAAGAAAGCTCAGTATCAACCTAATAACTTACATTATATTTTGCTTAAACTAAAAAAGAATTCCTTACAAGATGGAGACATCCATCCCAATCCAGGCCCAGCCAATATCCTTTCTACTGAATCTATAACCATTAAACCCTCTATCCCACACACCCAAAACAAACACCCAAATTCACTCCTTATAGCACACCTCAATATACAGAGTGTTAATAACAAAGTTGCCCATCTCCATGCTCTCTTGGATGTACACTCCTTTGACATTCTATGTTTAACAGAGACATGGCTAAAACCAGCAACCCAAGATAATCAAATCCTCCCATCAGAATATAATATACTACGACTAGACCGTTCAAAGAGAAAGGGAGGGGGAGTAGCAATTCTTTTCAAGGATAGATTACAAGTCACTTCTCTACCTTATAACCCGCCAAAAGACAGTAATGCTGAAGTTCTTATTTCTAAAGTACAACTTAATTCTAATAAATCCTTGTACATCTTTTGCATCTACCTACCTCCTGGAAACAATGTATCTAAACTTGAAGATATACTTAATTGGGTATCATCAACCTTCCCACAAGAAACTATAATCCTTGGTGATTTCAATATTGACTGGAGATGCATTGGTACTGACCATCCTATTTCTCACATTAACCTTCATGGTTTCTCACAGACCATCACCTCCCCAACTAGAATTAATAAACCTACCAATAAAGAGAGCACCTTGGACTGGATCCTTATTAATAACTACCACCAACCCTACAAAGTAGGTGTCTTCCCTGATGATGTAAGTGACCACTCTTTGACCTACATAATCAAGCAAAAGAATGATATCCCACAACAAGCATCATATAGGACAATACGGTCAAACAAACAGTTTAACCAAAGGTTATTCCAAACTGAACTTAGCTCCTGTGATTGGTATCCACTAAAAACCCTCCCTCTTCAAGAGGCTGTTAAACACTTTAACTCTACCTTCTTAAATATCCTTGACCAATATGCACCAAAGCGTACTATCAGAACTAGGTCAAAACCAGCCCCATGGCTTACTAAAGACACCAGGCAAAAAATGTTACTTAGAAATAAAGCCTGGACTAGGTGGAGGACTACAAAAAAATTAACAGATCAACAAATATTTAAACAAATGAGAAATATGACAAAAAAAGCTATACTTTCAGACAAAAAAAAACTTTTACTGTAAAATACAACAAACACACCTAAACAATCCTCAGAAATTCTGGGCAAGTATCAATAG